>NC_046659.1:43290161-43294269 GCF_010883055.1 Belonocnema kinseyi | reverse complement strand
TTATATTATAATTATGTTGTATTATAATAGTCTTATTTATATCTTGATCCGCATTTGAAAGGAATTAAAGAAATTGGCGATTTTGGAATTCATCTCTCTTGGATAAAAACTCAATTATTTGATTGAAAAATTAATTATTTTGTTGAAAATGTAACTATTTTGTAAAAAAGTCCTCTTTTCTATCAAAAGTTCAACTATCTTGTTATAATTTTTATTTTTTTTTATTTGAATGTTCATCTCTTTGGTTGAAAACACATTTTTGAAACTAACAATTAATCTATACCATTTTTGTTAAAAAATCATGTATTTTGTTAAAAATTCGTCTTTCTTTGTAGAAATTAAATTGTTTTATGGAAAATTTATACTTTTTTTATTAAAAATTACATTTTTCGGTTGAATTATAAACTGTAAATATTTTTTGGTTGCAAAGTAGTTTTCTTGTAAGTGCAACTATATTGTTAAAAATTAAAATAATGATTTTTGGATGGAAAATTTGATTATTCACTTAAAGTTGAACTACTTAGTAAACAAATTATTTTTTTCTTATCAAGGATTCATAATTATCAAACATTAAAATTTTGGGTGAAAAATCAAATTTTTGGGTTAAAAATTCAACTTTTTTGTAGATAATACTCTTTTTGACTTTAAAATTAAATAATTTCATTGAAAGTTCATGTATTTTGTTAGAAATTGACCTTCTCTGGTAGATATGTACTCTTTTTGGTTGAAAATGTATCATTTTTGGTCAAAAATGCAATTCCACTTTTTGTAGATAATTCGTCGTTTGGACTTTAAAATTAAATCATTTTTTTTTAAACTTCATGTATTTTGTTTAAAATTTGTCTTTTTTTTAGGTCAATAATTTTCTTGGTAGAAAATTCATTTTATTAGTTGACAATTTAAGAACTTTGTTGAAAATTTATTTTTTTGGTTAAAAATTGTTTTTCTTCATCTGAAAATGTAACTATTCTAGGATTGATTAAAAATTAATCGTTTTTATCTGAAAATTGAACTATTCCATTTTTGGTTGAAACGTTATCTTTGTACGGATTAGGAATCATCTTGTAAAATCAATTATTTTTTAATTTTTAATACCTTAAATTAAATTTAAAACATTTTATTTTAAAATTATTTCAATTAAAAAAAATCATCATCGAAAACAAAAAAATTAATTTTCTATAAAATAACTAGCGTTTTAACTAATGCAATGTACAGGATAAAGTTTCAACCAAAAATGGAATAGTTCAATTTCCAGATAAAAACTGGGATAAAGAATTTAATTAAACAAGAAAAAAAAACGAATTTTCAACAAAATTGTTAAATTTTCAAGAGCGAAGGTGAATTTTTGACCAAGAAGATTAATGTTCTATAAAAAAAACGATTTTCGAACTTAACCAATATATACGATTAATATTTAATCAATACTATAATAGTTACAAAAATTATGATTATAATTTGTAACAATATACTTGCACTTACAAGAAAACTAATTTGCAACCAAAAAATATTTACAGTTGTTAATTCAACCGAAAAATGTAATTTTTAGTTAAAAAGTATAAATTTTCCATACGTCAATTTAATTTCTACAAAGAAAGACAAACTTTTAACAAAATACATGATTTTTAACCAAAAATGGTGTAGATTAATTGTTAGTTTCAAAAATGTATTTTCAACGAAAGAGATGAACATTCAAATAAAAAAAATAAAAATTTTAACAAGATAGTTGAACTTTTGATAGAAAAGAGGACTTTTTTACAAAACTGTTACATCTTCAACAAAATAATTAATTTTTCAATCAAATAATTGAGTTTTTATCCAAGCAAGATGAATTCCAAAATCGCCAATTGATTTAATTCCTTTCAAATGCGGATCAAGGTATAAATAAGACTATTATAATATAACATAATTATAATATTATCATTTATAATGTATGTATATATTTATATATATAATAGTCTTAATATTTATTTAATTTATATTTTATACTTGAAATAACGTAAACTCAAAATACACGCATATAAAGAGGCGCGCGAAGTATTCAAATCATGAGAATCGCCAGCATCGAAATTTGGAAATATTAAAATCCCAATCTTTTCATTTTATTTCAAAGCAGATAGAGATATAAATTGAACCGCTGAAGTGTTCTGACCGGCAATCGTGCACCTTCGAGTTTTCAAATTCAGAAGAGGAGAAATGGGTTGCGCGCGCAACCCAATCATTTACATCTTCTCCTAATATATTCAAACGGACATAGACCTGTGATAGTATTGGACCACGTCTCGTTTCAGATCTGGGATCACTGGCGCTGTTTTAGATCTAGAATGTTAGGGCGCTAGAATCCTATTGCTGAATACTTAGCAGATAATAGTTTTAAGAGCGGGAAACATTTGCAATTATTCAAATGAAACAAGAAATTGAGTACATTTATTTATTGAAATGGATCGTTAATATTAGAAATAATAATTATTAATAATCATGATTGCCAATAAGAAATTACATGACAACTCTTCTCTGTACCTCGAATTAATAACCCAGATAGCAAAAGTACGCGGCGTGTTACTCGCACGACATGCGAGACACGTACGTATGAGGCATATGCGACGCACTTTGTAATAGGCATGATGTGCGGCGCATAGGTGTCGCACTTTGTGAGGAGCAATATTTATACATGATGTATAAGTAATTATCACATCTTTTTATAATAGTAGTATAGTAAACTATTATTACTGTAATCAAAGATTGAATTAATTGATTTTGTAAAAATAGTTTATTTGAAAAAATTAAAACAATTCCGATTTTATAATAAGAATATATTAGGTAATTAGTAAGAATTATTGAATGCATGGTTGTTCTAATTTTAAAGTACAATATGCATTTTATTTATTTTAAAACTATAATTTCCAACTTTAATCGACTAAACAAATAATTTCAATTAGCCGTTTGTCGATTTGAATTTGAAATTAAGTAAATAAAAAAATGAAATTTTAGGTACATATAATTTCTACTTTACATCTTTATTTATGTCTATAACTTCAATTTATGCCTTTATTTTCAAGTTTATTATTAAATTGTGTTTAAAATGTAATCGAAAATCAAAGTTTAAAAATTTTGTTCAGAAATTTCAAAAATGCATCTAGAAAGTCTTTTAAGCCAATAATTGAAAGGTCAGAGGTCGAGGAAAATCAAGCTGACAGCAAGAAGGAAGGCGAGATCGACTGATGGAGGCGACGACGAAGACGATGCCGGAGCAGATCGAGACGACGACGCAGACCATATTGGAAGAAATGAAGATGAGGATTAAACTGCAGCTTTAAGTATAGATCAGATCCTTAAGTTTGTGATATAAAATATTACAGTTATATGAATGCGTGCGTTTTAATGTTAGTATCGTTAACGGCATTTTTTTCTTGCGATATTTGCATATTTGTGTTTAAAATAAAAAGTATCTTTCGCTGAAACTTTGAGAAACGTGAAAACGTATATAAATAGCCTATTTCTGTTTCGAATAATTAATAATAGTTAATTTCTATTAAATATTTTTTTTATTATTCAAACAACAAATAGGCAATCTACCGCTGTTGTTATGTTCCATACCATTTCGGAAAGTTTCAGCGAAAAATATTTATTTTTGTGGACAAAAACATAGTCATCTCTTAAAAGTATCAAATCCTGAAGTTTGTGATATTAAATATTACACTTATGTAAATGCGTGCGCTTTAATGCTAGTATCGTTAAGGTTATTTTTTGCTTACAATATTTGCATCTTTGTGCCCAAAATAATAAATATCTTTCCCCATACCTGCACCTACACGCATGACGTGCGACACACCTGTCACGCATATGAGGACGCAGCTGTGTCGTCCCCTGCGCACACGTCGTGCGAGAAAACCCGCACGTGGTGCGACGCACCGTGTGCGCACTTTGCTATCTGGGAACTTCTAATACATGGATTTCAAGAATCAGAAGGTATCATTCAAATAGCAATGTACAGTCAGACAGATCTGTATATGCATATGTATATGTGGATCTATCAATTAAAATAAGTTTGACACGCGCGATCTCCGACTACCGCACAACATTTATGATCATTAATATCTTAACTTCAGAA
>NC_046659.1:43278089-43290061 GCF_010883055.1 Belonocnema kinseyi | reverse complement strand
TATACTATTTTCGAAGAAATCTACTTTTTTTAATCTTTTATTTTAATGGATTTAAATGTTCATTTATTAAATTCTCAGGTAAAACTATGCAAATAGTGCATTGAAAATGATTTTAAAGAATTATGAAACTTTTTGAAAACTAATGATTTTTGAGTAAAAATTAAATTTTCTAACGAAAAACACTAACATAATTCGAAATTTTTAAAGCTTAAAATATTTATTATTTGAAACATAAATGATTGGATTTAATTCTAATTAGTTTTCTTTAAAAATACCACGGTTTCAGGTTAAACACACTAAAGTAACCTAAAGTTGTTAAAAAAATTAACTATTTTTTGAATCTAATTTTTGCAAATGCCAGAAATTACCGACAAAATGCTGAATTATAAATGCTGATTTCTAGTAAGAAAAAAACTAACAAAACCTAAAATAATTACCTAAAATTTTAAAAATTTTAAATCCTCGAAAATGTATGATCGCCGGAGTATTTGTGGAAGTCGAGGAAGATGTGTTTAGGTCCTATTATGACAGTTTTTATCACTTTTCTTATCCATTCTCTTCACTTGTCATTTACACACTTATCAAAATCCAGACGTCGAGTTACCGATTCTCTCTGAAAGTTTATGTAGATGTATACATATGCAATTTTGATTAGAATAATAAAAACTGATACAAAAAATAATTTCATATGTACATACACGTATGTATGCAACAGGAAGATACTATAGTGACCGATATAGGACATCGCCTGTGACGTAGCAGGCGAAAGTTAGGGATTTCAAGTCGTGACGTCAGCTGGCATGATGTCTGCACGCCGAGGGACAAGCATTAATATCAATTGCATGGGGCGATACATTATTTTTTAATAAGCCATTAATAACCATAAGTGTATTTAGATATTATTTTTCTCAAACTGTTCAACTAAATGATAAAATCTTTACAAAAATCAATTATATATTTTATTGTCTAATTGAATAGCTTTTAAAGAATAAAAAATAGTATCCAAGTCGGGATGTGGTTGCAGAATGATTGCACTTGATTTCACTTGATTGCAGGGTGAATTCAGGTGATTGCCAGGTGATTGTGGGTGGTTTCAACTGACTGTATGAGATGTAAAGTGATTGCGAGTGATTGCAAGTGATTGTGAGTGATCGCAAGTGCTTGCACGGTAGTTTAAAGTGATTGCAAGGTGATTACAACAACGTGTGTACACTGATTGCAAGATTTCTGTATCCCTCCGACTGATCGCATTTTTTCTTTTTATAAATTAAGTATGTATATATATACATTTGTTTTTTAATTGAAATTAATAAATATTTTACTTGAAATATTTCATTTTATATTCTAGATTTTAATATTGTTATATTTTGCACCATATATTTCACTATTACTATGATCTTGTTTATCATTGTTTAAGTTTGATTTCTTAAATCTTGTTATTAAGGGCATGCTCTTCGTGACCACGTGACCAAACTAGTCCCCGGTTATGAGCATTTTTTTGGTGTTCACTGTGTCCACACGGATTAAGATATCGCGTTAAAAATTTGACAGATTAAATAAAAAGCACTAAAGAACGTTTGTATACATCAACATTTTTATAGTTTTAAAGAAAGTTGATTTATAAATCGATGAAATAGGATATTACCATTCGAGTTGTAGCACATTGCAGAGAATTTTTGGTTTGATGCATTTCAGATTTTTTGGTTCGCGTATATTGAGCACTGACACCAATGTTGCACTAAATCGTTTAAGCCTTAAAAAAATAATGTAAACAATAAAATTCGCACATTCGTTGCAAATCAACAAATAAGTATCTGCACACACGTAACCTATCATTAATTTTGGAGCATTTTTAGCGATTTCTAGAGGAGAGAAAAACAAAGTTTGAACGTCGATAAAGTCGAGATCACGTGACTAAGCTCGTTCACGAAATTTTTGTGTAGAATGATTTTAATTTTTTTGGTCCTAAAAATAAAAGCTAAATTTCAAATTGGAAAAATAGCAACACCAGAAATGTGATCAAATTTACTCTTCGGAGCTTTCCGCTTTCCAACCAACTTCCATAATTCTTGACGTCTTATTTTTGACGTTGAATCGATCAGCTGATATCTATTCTCGAGAGTGTACCAAGCGGCGGGGCAAAATTTTATTATTATTGGTTTGGTATAACCTATAATTGTTTCCCACTAGTACAAAAAATCTATAAGAATATATAACCATCAGAAAGTTTTAATTATTTTCTGAAGATGAACATTTCTCAAGATGGGACTTGGACGGATTTTCGAGTTTCACATTCTAAGATGTTCCTCGATTTTTTTTAATCGAGACATCTACTTTATCGACGTTAAAAGTTTTTTCCCTATTCCTATAGTATTTAACTAGAAAACTTTCTTCGTAATTATAAACATTTTGATATATACAAACGTTCCTTAGTCCTTTCGGTATAACTTCCTAAATCCTGAACACGATATCTCAATACGTGTGGACGTAGTGAGGACCGAAAAAAAATGAAAATCATTTCATTCTCCACACACAAATTTTATGAATAAACTTAGTCACGTGATCTCGACTTTATCGACGTTCAAAGTTTCTTTTTCTCTCTGCTAGAAATCGCTAAAAATGCCCCCAAAATAATGATAGGTTACGTGTATGCAGATACTTATTTTTTGATTTGCTACGAATGTGCAAATTTTATTTCTTACATTAATTTTTTTTAGGTTTAGGCGATTTAGTCCAAAATTGGTGTCAGTGCTCAATATACACGAACCAAAAAATCCGAAATGCATCAAACCAAAAATTATCTGCAAGGTGCTACTACTCGAATGGTAATATCCTATTTCATACATTAGTACTTTTTATTTAATCTGTCAAATTTTAAACGCGATATCTCAATCCGTGTAGACACAGTGAACACCAAAAAAAATGCTCATAACCGGGGATTAGTTTGGTCTCGTGGTCAAGAAGAGCATGCCCTTAACCATCTTTAAATTAGTTCTGCTTGTTTTCGTAATTTTTATTTGACTGAAATACTTGTGACACTGTTTTTGAATTTGTATCCATTTTGAAATGTTAATTTATTTGCAAAATGTATGCTTCATTAATGTTTCTTAATGTTTAACGAAATTGTTTAAGGAATTCAAAAGTAGTTTAAAAATAACTTAAAGTCTTATTATTCGTCAATTAATAATGACTTCGCTATGGAAAATAATAGAGAGAAATCTTTTAGTCGTAATAAATCCAACAAATTTACGTTCCTTTTGCATCGTGATTTTATGAAGCTTTTGCGATGTTTGTTTCGAAAATTTTAAAACTTGCTACTCCGGTACATTTCGTTAAGTCTTCGAGTTCGACTGTGCTGAATGGCGTAGACATAGGTGGAATTATCCACTAAAATCGAATAAATTACAGTAACTTTTTCTCGAACATTGGTTCCCGGAGTACCATTTTGATCGTATTATTTCGATAATACGATTTCACAAACTACAATCGGTTCGAATGTCAAATATTATTGCACTATTTTTATTGTACTTAGTTAATCCATTTATTTTCGTAAACATAACTGCAGCTGATTACAACTCCAGTGGTTCTTCTCTGTTTTAATACTCCGTGTTAATGATATTTTCATTATTTATCAGCAAAACACTATATGAATATATAAAAGCTCAATATACCAGTATATATCAAATATAAAATTCCATAAAAAGATTTAAAACTACATTAATTTTCTTATATACTTGATTTCCTTAATATATGATAATAAAATCTTATAAAATTTACCCGCCCAGTGGGCACAAAATTTGGCGACGTCTTTACGACATCCTATGTCCATGTCGTTTCGCTGTCTTTGCGATATCCTAAAGACATCGTCATATCATACGACAACGTTAAGACACCTTAACGACATAGAAATAGGATGTCGTAAAGTTGTCGTGAAGATGTCGTAACGATGTCGTAACGATGTCGTAAAGATGTCGCCAAACTTTGTGCCCACTGGGCGCCTAACATTAAATTCTAATTTATGCTTTGCTTTTAGAATGTAGTATATTCGACTCAAGAAATATCGAACAAGATTTTTCACCCGGAGTACCATTCTAGCGACTTTCGACATTAGTCGAATCGAAGTTTAGTAACTTGTAGAAATCTAACGACATCGGAGTCCCACTGCAGTATAGAAAGTTCAAGAACGTTCGCCTGACCAATCATTGTACTCTTATACTTGTCTTGATCCAACTAAGCTCTCAATCACTATGGACAGCTTCCAGGCGGGGAAAAGTTCATGGAACTTAAAGGATGTAAACGTATTTACCTGGAACCAGCAACAAGTCGCAAGAATAAACCCCAAGGAATGCAAAAAATAGATGATTTCCTTCAGAAATTACAGCAAGAAAAACGAAGCACAAATCTCGAGAACAGTGTTGTTTCTACTTCGCAAAATAAAAATAAATGAAAAAGTGAACTCTTCTTCTTTAGTTACCTTATAAAAAAAATACGGAAAGTTCAGTGAAATTTTTGTTTGATTTTCGTGAAAATTTCTGTATTTCTTTTTGTTGCCATTACTTATGTAATTAAAATTTTGGAAGAGAGAAATTTTGAATTTTGAAAGAAAACATTTTTCCTTTAAATTTAAACGCGGGAGGTTTTGAATTTTGTAAAGGAAAGACTTTGAATTCTGAAGAGGAAAATCAAAGATAATGATTTGTAAATTATTCTGGTCTACTACATTTTTTAAATAATGTGACAAATATACAAATCTCTGATCCAAGTTTACTTCTGATGAGACTAGTTGAAGTTCTTTCTGATCCGGATTTCCCACCATTCCAAATTTGTTGTATCTACGACGACGGACAAGGATGGATCTGCATTGAAATATATGTCCGTAAAGGATACTATAAATTCTGTATATCACCGAGTCACATACCTACTGGCTTCCTAGAATTGGAATATTTCAAAATTAATTAGGAAACAAGGAAATTTCGAAAATTTAGAAAAATGGAAAATTCAGAGTAATTTTTTCTATTGAAAAAATGGCTTTTCTATATCAATTTAACTGCCAATAGCAGAGAGTGTTGTAAAATTGCACTAGAATTATTTATGTTTGGAAGAGATCACCAGGCATTCCTCTAACAATCATTGGTTTAAGGATTTTCATTAATTTGAAAAATTCTAATATTTGATCATCGTTCCTGATTACGGACAGTCTATTTTCCTACTCCCTTATCAGAAAATTTAATTACATTGACCGGAACACGTGACTTTAATAAAATCCTAAAAATAGTCCGAGGGATTATTCTCTCCTTTGATGGAAAAAATATATCCATCACTATGTTTGATGATCATTGTAGAGCCGCACTTTAATTAATGTTGAAGAGTAGACTTTTATGTTCTTTAACTTTTTAATTTTACTGGGAAACCTTGCGATTAAATTAAGCAGAGGGTGACGTCACTAAGAAGGCAGAAATTTCACTTAATCCTATTTATTGATATAATCACTCAATAGTTATGGTGCACTATTTGCTACAGCGATAGTTGAAAGTTTTTAAAATGAGTATGGAACATTTAATTTGCTTATTGCGAAATTTGATTGCCGGATTTCGTTTCTCTCTCCCGATTTGTACTAATTTTTGCCGCTTCGGGCGGTCGAGAAAATTAGGAAGAAAATTATTACGTCACACTCTCATACGTTACTCAGGCAGAGTATATAAATTAATTTCACCTGCGTGAACATACCACCAGCCTCGTTCTTACACCAAAGAACGAAATACATCAACTCCGACCTCGTGAAGAAATAAATTTTATTAGTAATCATTAAAGTAAAAAGAGATGATAAAAATACAATTTTATATAAATAATGCAAGCAGAATTTGCTGTAAACAGTACAATTAAATTATTTCTTATTAAAGTTAATATAACTTGCAATAACCTTTCTTGATGCTCGCAATAATCATTTTTGGCAACGCCATCCGCCATTATCAATTAGTTTTAATGATCCTTAATTTCTAATGTTTTGTTAATCGGTAATGAGCATAATTTTACAATCAGTTTTTTATAAACACTTTTAGCTGCTCTTACAGTTACAGCTCGCGCGAGATTCTCCTGACCGGGATGGCAAGAAATAACTCTACCCAAATTCCATTTACAGGGAGGATTATTGTCATCGCGAATAAGAACAATATGGCCTTCACTGACATTTAGTCCTTTGTTTTGCCATTTATACCTAATTTGCAGTCCTTGGAAATATTCAAGAGACCATATTTTCTAAAGAAGTTCGCCAAATCTTTACACTAACTCTCACCGTGACAATCGATTTTCTGTCAATTTTAGAACAGATGATTCCAGAGTTCAGGGGGGAAGTACCTTTAGAGGCCGAAAAAAGGTATTTTTTGCAGTTGATTTGTAGGGAAATGGAGACAGTTCTTTTCAAATCAGTATAATATTTATTTAAAGTGATGTCTGAGGTTGAAGAAAAAAATTTTTTACATAAGTGAAAATTAAAAATTAATACATTTTTCAAACATCTTGTACGGCATGTCGCCACTGACGTCGTAAATTTTGTAAGCGATGCTGGCCGCAATTTTCATCTGAAATCAACAAACCAAACATTTTCTTAATCGAAAGGGTTTTTTTATCGTAGATAGACTAAAATATTTTCGAAAATATTTTCGTTGACGTTGGCGGGCTCGGCGCCAGCCACTTCCGAGAAGCATTTCTTCTAAAATTTCGAGAATTAGCTTTTGAAACTTTGACACGATATTCTAAGGCGATATACATATCGATTAAAATAATTTTTTAAAAAATCGATTTTTTAAAGTGTCTAAAGGTACTTCCCCCCTTAAGAGCAACTGAGACAATAGTAATAGCGATGAAATAAAAAAATTTAATTAAGAAGAAAAACAGTATTATGAACCCATGAGTTAAGTATTACCGTTTTAGTAACGACGCCTTCAGTATTAGGAAATTATATTTTTTATATCTATAACTTTTATTTCGTTTAATAGAGATTAGATTGGTTTAGAAGACCACTTAGTGAATATAGTTCATATGGTACAGAATAAAGTTTTTTCGACTATATTATCTTGTAAATATTTATATAATATATGAAGGTATCTTAAAAAATAATGATTATATCGATTACTTCATTGAAAACTGATATTGAAAATCTATTAAATGATAGGATTACTTAGGGAGTAATACTTATAAATTCTTGTATATAAATTACCGACACCTGTAAAAGATTAGCTAATGTTAAAATAAAAACAATTTTAAATAATATTATGATGAAATTCCTGATAAAAAGTATATGTGGTAAGGAAATGAATTTTTCAATTAATTGGAAACACCAATGAGCGATAACTTCTACAGAATATTAAGAAAGATTACAATGATATGCATATTAATAGTGGATATCGTTTAAAAAAATATTCCTAATATAACTTTGAAGATTTTACGAATAAATATGTATTTTAAATGTTTTAAACATAAGAAAGGATCCTTAAATAAACACATTAAAGATGATTGTTTATACTGATATAAGTATGCAACAATAAATCCTCATATTATACCGAATCGCACTGCCTAACCACTTCAAGATGACAACAAGCACTATTTGCATACCGAAGCGCGAAGCTGTAGTAAATTTTGGTATAGCATCTTGATTTGGAACGGAAGTGTCTCTCTTCTCGCTCAACGAATCTGCAGTCAGCTGCCCGATTGGCGCGTTCCTCACTACAAGGTCCCTAGGATAAACTATCTACGTTATCTGAAATGGCTGATATCGGCCTGGAGATAAAGCTCGCCTCTATTTGACAGAGAAATGTTGACATCTCCTCTAATGTAAATACCTACTACTCTGAGTGCCACTCGATATTCTCTTGGGCGAAGAAGTGTCTCAGATTTTCATCGTGGCGCAGAGCTCGGAAAGCGCTTTTCAGCTCCTTATTTGTTACTCATTAACTCTAAATGTATAGCTCTAGTTGCTAAGCATATAAGGGGCCATCCATATACCACGTGGACAATTTTTCACCACTTTTTGACCGCTCCTCTCCTCATGGACATCTGTGGAATTTGGACATATACCCCCCCCCCCCTGTACTTTGTCCACGTGGACGTATTTTTTGAAAATATATATATTATTAGTATTCAAAATTCCGGAAGCTCGCGACAATTCCATGGACGTCATTTGAGTACTCACTAAAATTTCAGATACTTTTGTTTTCATATGTCAAAAGTTCGGAACTCGTTGACTGGCTAACAGCTGTTTGCCTATTTTGCAAGAATTTATCGTTAAACTGGTCGGAAATTCATGTGAAAAAACGTCATTTTAGTACTCTTCAAACCCACGGGGAATGATTGTTTGGATGCTAAAAAATAACAATAAGTTTGACTGGCAGCTCCTTCGTTGTGCCAAAGTTAACTAGCAGACTGTGAAACATGTCAAAAATTCGAGAGAAAAAACATAATTTTAGTACTCTGGAAACCCATTGTTGCGAGCTGTGAATTTAAGTAAAAACTGTGATTTACGTAGTTTCTTTTTTTATATACATATTAGTTTTATAGAAGTATCCTATAGATGAAAATTTTAGTAAATGAAAAGGACAAAACTTTCATTCGATTACTGATTAA
This sequence comes from Belonocnema kinseyi, assembly GCF_010883055.1. Lineage (NCBI taxonomy): Eukaryota > Metazoa > Arthropoda > Insecta > Hymenoptera > Cynipidae > Belonocnema > Belonocnema kinseyi. The sequence continues at coordinate 43,281,442 of NC_046659.1, read as the reverse complement.
AATGTCAGTCAACTTTGGCACTAATCAGGAGCTGCCAGTCAAATTCTTTGTTAGTTGTTTGCACCAAAACAATCATCCTCCATGGGTTCGAAGAGTACTAAAATGACGTTTTTCACTCGAATATTTGGCATGTTTGCCAGTTTCCAAGATAACTTTGGCACCACTCAGGAGCTGCCAGTCAAACTTATTGTTAGTATTTAGCATCCAAACAATCATTCCCCGTGGGTTTCAAGAGTACTAAATTGACGTTTTTTCACACGAATTTTTTACATGTTTGCCAGTTTTCCAGATAACTTTGGCACCACTCAGGAGCTGCCAGTCAAACTTATTGTTAGTATTTAGCATCCAAACAATCATTCCCCGTGGATCTGAAGAGTACTAAAATGACGTTTTTTCACTCGAATCTTTGATATCTTTGACAGTCTGCCAGTTAAGTTTGGCACCACTCAGGAGCTGCCAGTCAAACTTTTGTTAGTTTTTAGCATCCAAACAATCATTTCCCTTGGGTTTCAAGAGTATTAAAATGATGTTTTTTCACTCGAATTTTTGGCATGTTTGACAGTCTGTCAGTTAAATTTGGCACCACTCAGGAGAAAAGTACACCAACAGCTGTTAGTCAGTCAACGAATTTTGAACTGTTGACTATGAAAACAAAAAATCTGATATTTTAGTGAGTACTAAAATGACGTCCATAGAATTGTCGCGAGCTCCCAGACTATGAAAAGTCCAAAAGGAGCGGTGAAAACAAAAAATCTGATATATTAGTGAGTACTCAAATGACTTCCATGGAATTGTCGAGAGCTTCCGGAATTTTGAAGACTAATAATATATATATTTTAAAAAAATACGTCCACGTGGACAAAGTACAGGGGGGGGGGGGGGATTTGTCCAAATTCCACGGCTGTCCATGAGGAGGGGAGGGGTCAAAAAGCGGTGAAAAATTGTCCGCGTTTTATATGGATGGCCCCTTATATGCTCAGCAACTAGAGCTATACATTTAGAGTTAATGAGTAACAAATAAGGACCTGAAAAGCACTTTCCGATCTCTGCGCCACGATGAAAATCTGAGACACTTCTTCGCCCAAGAGAATATCGAGTGGCACTCAGAGTAGTAGGTATTAATACTCTTACATTAGAGGAGATGTCAACATTTCTCTGTCAAATAGAGGCGAGCTTTATCTCCAGGCCGATATCAGCCATTTCAGATAACGTAGATAGTTTATCCTAGGGACCCTGTAGTGAGGAACGCGCCAATCGGGCAGCTGACTGCGAATTGGTCGAGCGAGAAAAGAGAGACACTTCCGTTCCAAATCAAAATCCTGTTTCAATATTGGATCGATAGAGAATAAAGCTGAGTGAGTATGATTACAATATTGTGTATAAACCAGGAAAATCAACTCAAATGCTAACGCTCTGTCGAGAAACTCCTCAGAAAGAAAAGAATCCATGGAGCTAAACACCAACTTAAATGCTGCGATTACTGCAGATCGCACGTATGTAGGTGTGGTTGACACTCGCAGAGATAACGATGAAAATGAAGATCTGGGGGTAGTATTGGCACAGTTGTTTTGTATGACTCTCGTAGATAAAGAAACAGAAATTGGGGGTGAAACTCAATTGAATAAACAGGGACCTCGTTATCAGTGTAATACGCTTCACAATGAAAGCGGACCCAATCTGGGTGGGGGTAGGCAGTGTGTGCCTGATGGTTCCGAATTTTTAGGACGTTTCAATCAAAGTTTTTCTCAAAATCCGTAACAAATGTCTACCATGCTTAAAATGACGGATCGAACTCAGATAAGAACCAGATGGAAGTTGGTTCTTAGCGCCGGTTTTGTCCCCGGCTTATACCCAGTCCTTGATCGGATTCGATCTGTATTGATATTTTTATCTCCGGCTTCTATATGGCTCTCATCCGGGACCCTTAACATCTGTATCCGGTTTGTAATCGGGATTGGACCTGGTTTATGCCCGGCACTTGACTAGGTTCTATCTGGGATCAGATAACATCTACCGGATTTCTATATGGGTCTTATACGGTTCCTTCAAACTTCTACCCGGTATTTAGGTGATGTCTATCCGAAACGTATACCCGGATCTTGCCCCCGGTTTATACCCGGCCCTTATACGGATTCTATCTGGATTGATTTATTTATCTGTGGCTTCTATATGGCTCTCATATGGGACCTTAAGATTTATATCCCGTTCAAAGTCAGGTTTGGACCTGCTTTATACCCGGCACTTGACTCGGTTCTATCTTGGATCTCTATTCTCTATTAAAAGGCAGGTTACGAAAAACCTAGAATAGTTCTGTTAAATCTAAAATTCTAGCTTAAATACAGTCTATATCGAAGAAGTCTTGAAATTATAGAGAACAGTTATATAAAATGATAACCGATTTTTCACCGCAAAAAATTAATCTTTTGTATTATTATATTATTACCATTATATTCTAATATTTGTTCACATGTTTAAGTACACTATTATTTACTATTATACAATTACTACACTATTTATAATCGCATGCTATGAAAAATTGTATTGCCCGCGGGTTTGAACCCTGTAAGTTTCGCATTTCTAACGCCTAAAGCCTTTCGGCTAACCTAGCTTGAAGTATCAAAAACAAAAATTGAAATATAACGTACAGCTTTGCAAGGTCGTCTGATAATTTTTGTGACCCATTTTATAAAAAATATTGCTACTCTTATAATGATATATGTACTATGATTTTAGATTTTAGATTCTAGAACTGTTACTAATTATTATTGTATATTTTATGTCCGTAAACAAGATTTAAACAAAATCCAAAAATATTTCAAGATATTTTAAAATATTTAAAAAAATTCAATATGTATTTTCAGAAATTTAATAAATTTTAAGGGATTTCCACAAATTTCCAAAGATTCCAAAAGATTTAACAGACTTTAAAGAATTCAAGAACATTATTTATATTTTCAAATTACTTTAAAAAATTAAAACCCATATAAATTCTACCCACACTAAAATCAATAAAAATCTCTTGGTCTCATAAAAAGTATTTGAAAGTCTTCAAAATCTCTTGAAAGTGCTTGTGCTTTTTGGAATTCTTCTCAAATATTTTTTAATTCTTTAATATTACTTGAAATCTTTTTAAATTCATTTATAAACTTTAATCTTTTTTGATTTAAAAGAATCTTTAAATTCCGTTAAATGATTTGGAAATTCATTAAAATCCTTTTAAACACTTGAAGATTTTTTGTACACCAAGCTCTCGCTTTCAGCCAAATTTCGCAAGTTGCCTTTAAATGGCCTTGGACTGATTCCGGGATAACAGAAACGTTAACAGTGAAGGCCAGCTGACTCGTTTCCAATAG
>NC_046659.1:43271306-43277989 GCF_010883055.1 Belonocnema kinseyi | reverse complement strand
CCACCAGTTCTAGGAAGGCTGAAAACGGGGTGACTGAAAACGAGAGTTTGGTGTAATTTGAAATCTTTAAAAACTTGTAGAGCGCAAAGGTAAGCGAGGAGTATATCATAATATTTGTGAATATTTAGGGATATTTCGAAATACTTTGGAATATCAAAAATATTTGAGATTATAAAGAATATAAAGAATACCAGGAATATCTAGGAATATTGAAAGAATACGTGTATGGCAATTTGGTATCGGTTCCTATTGTGTGTGTCCATCCAGATTGTTGGATTCAGATATTGTAGTAGAGAGTTCAAAATTTTAAAAGTAGCCGTGTGCCTTAATGAGACCGGATAGGAACAGGGTAAAAAAGTATATCCTTATTTTAATTTCTGGTTCCATTTGCCATATACGAACCGGGTAGAACCAGGTAGCCGGTACACTTTCACTTAATAATTCACAAGTTGCCAGGTACCTTAGAGAAACCGGATAGAAACCGGGTAGGAAAGTTTATCCTTATTTTAATTTCTAGTTCTATTTGCCAGATAGGAACCTGGTTGGACCGGGTAGCCGGTACACTATCACTTAGCAATTCAAAAGTGGCCGAACGCCTGAGACAGACCGGACAGGAACCGGGTAGAAAAGCATATCCTTATTTTAATTTCTGTTTCCATTTGCCAGATAAGAAATGGATAGAACCAGGTAGCCGGTACACTTTCACTTAATAATTTACAAGTGGCCATGTGCCTTAAAGAGACCGGATAGGAACCGGGTAAAAATTTGCATCATTATTTTAATTTCTGGTTCCATTTCCCAGATAGAAACTGGGTAGAATCAGGTGTCCAGTACACTTTCATTTAATAACTTATAAGTGGCCATGTGCTTAAAGAGACCGGATAAGAACCGGGTAAAAAAGTATATTATTAATTTAATTTCTGATTTCATTTGCTAGATAAGAACCAGGTAAAACCAGGTCACCGGTACACTTTCACTCAATAATTTATACGTGGCCATGTGCCTTAAAGAGACCGGATAGGAACTGGGTAAAAAAGTATATCTTTATTTTAATTTCTGGTTCCATTTGCCAGATAAGAACCGGGTAGAACCAGTTAGCCGGTACACTTTCGTTTAATAATTTATAAGTGACCATGTGCTTAAAGAGACCGGATAGGAACCGAGTAAAAAAGTATATTATTATTTTAATTTCTGTTTCAATTTGCCAGATAAGAACCGGGTGGAAGCAGTAAGCCGGTACACTTTCACTTGACAATTTATAAGTTTCCATATGCCTTAAAGAGACCGGATAGGAACCGGGTAAAAAATTATATTATAAATTTAATTTCTGGTTTCATTTGCCAGATAAGAAACAGGTAAAACCAGGTCGCCGGTACACTTTCACTCAATAATTTATACGTGGCCATGTGCCTTAAACAGACCGGATAGGAACCGGGAAAAAAAGTATATCTTTATTTTAATTTCTGGTTCCATTTACCAGATAAGAACCGGGTAGAACCAGTTAGCCGGTACACTTTCATTTAATAATTTATAAGTGGCCATGTGCTTAAAGACACCGGATAGCAACCGAGTAAAAAAGTATACTATTATTTTAATTTCTGTTTCCATTTGCCAGATAAGAACCGGGTGGAACCAGGTAGCCGGTACACTTTCACTTGACAAATTATAAGTGGCCATGTGCCTTGAAGAGACCGGATAGGAACCGGGTAAAAAAATATATTATTAATTTAATTCCTGGTTTCATTTGCCAGATAAGAACCAGGTAAAACCAGGTCGCCGGTACACTTTCACTCAATAATTTATACGTGGCCATGTTCCTTAAACAGGCCGGATAAGAACCGGGTAAAAAAGTATATCTTTATTTTAATTTCTGGTTCCATTTGCCAGATAAGAACCGGGTAGAACCAGTTAGCCGGTACACTTTCATTTAATAATTTATAAGTGGCCATGTGCTTAAAGACACCGGATAGCAACCGAGTAAAAAAGTATATTATTATTTTAATTTCTGTATCCATTTGCCAGATAAGAACCGGGTGGAACCAGGTAGCCGGTACACTTTCACTTGACAAATTATAAGTGGCCATGTGCCTTAAAGAGACCGGATAGGAACCGGGTAAAAAAATATATTATTAATTTAATTCCTGGTTTCATTTTCCAGATAAGAACCAGGTAAAACCAGGTCGCCGGTACACTTTCACTTAATAATTTATAAGTGGCCATGTGCCTTAAAGAGACCGGAGAGGAACCGGGTAAAAAATAATATCTTTACTTTAATTTCTGGTTCCATTTGCCAGATAGAAACCGGGTAGAACCAAGTAGTCGGTTCACAAGCGTCGATTGTCATATAGAGACTGGATAGGATCCGGGTACATTTCTAATTGTATATAATTATTATTTTCATTTTGTTTCCATTGACCAGATAAAAGCGGCAAGGCGGGGGTAGAATATTTAAAGAACTTACTTTTTATTACCATTTCCCGGATATGGACTGGGTAGACCCAGATAGATCTCACCAAATTAAATTAAAGACCAAATAAAAACCGTATAGAACCGGGTAAGGACCGAAAGGGTATGTAACCGCTCCAATTGGATTTTAACCTGTAATTTTAAGCAGGATAGCCTAAGTCTGGATTTGGTGTCGCTTTCGCCCCAAACTTTGACTTGATCCCAGACAAGCAATGCCTGGAGTGAAAATCCTATTACGAGTATACATACTGTAGGTGAAATTGAAGAGAGTTCTGCAAGTTCCTGTATGGGTATCCCAGTTAACCAGATCTTACGCTGGAAAAGGATTGTATATCCTACAGTAAAGATAAGATATATTGGATACATGACAAAAAGATCAAAACGATAAAGCGCCCATCAAATGAGAGTCGCGCTCCGTGAAAAAGGCCCGCGAATGAGAGAGCGAGTAGGGACGTGCTCATACATACATCGATCGCGAAGAAGCCGGTCGCTCTCTGATTCGCGGGCCTTTTTCACGGAGCGTGACTCTCATTGGGCGGATGATAGTCTAGAGGCTAAGGGTCTTTCACGGATTAAAGATATCCGAAAAGAAAATCCGAAGCCCGGTGAAACTATTGTTTTTAATCGTAATGGACTATTTGTTTTCAGTCTTGTTGTGAATAAAAAGAGGGAAGAAGTAATAGTTATAAAAGAACTTTCAGAAGCGGTTATTGCTTTCAAGAATTTTATGGAAGATTTACAGATAACCTCAGTAAAAATTTCAAGTCAAGCAAATGATCTACTATAGGTGAACTTTCTTGGCTTTCGCTAGAATAAATAATCAGGAAACATTTTGGTAACTCAGGACTTTTGATAGTTATTTGTTCGGAAGAAATTATCATTCCCCCTAGTAATATGAGTGCTGATATAGTTAGAGAATTCTATGAGAAATCCATCATTCGCACGATTAAATTTATATTTATGAACAGGTTCGCGAATATTACATATGAGAGCACCATTTCGTAGGTATCTTTGAATTTTTTTTTAAATTTGAAAAACAATGCTTCTAATATATCCGTTTGCTGTATGCCAGCATAAATAAAACGGGTAAAAAAAATCTATTTGGAGAAAGAGTACATCAGAGTTAAATAACTAATCATTTTTTAAATTGGCAATTATAATCGATGCAAGAACGTATCCTGATTAATTTGTTCGATTAAAACGAATGTATCGTGAAAAAAGATTGATTAATAAATTTTGCGTAAACAGTTTTTATAAATCCAATAAAAATTTGTCTAACTTATCATCATATCTCGATCCATCCTCCAACCACTGTAGGAAATGTTTACCCCTTAGTAGAAGTTTATACTCCTCGGGGTTAGTGCCGCTGAGTAGAACCTTAAGTAATTTTTGAATAACTGAAGTAGATCCGCTCGACCTGTTTCAATAGGGTTGGCGCCACTGAGCTAAAGAATTCATTTCAAGATACGATTGCCCTCGTATAATCCACACTGATCCTGGATCAAATTTTATCAGTCAGTGCATTAAAATATTTTTCAAAATTTTTCGTATGAAAAAAACTCAATCAACTGCATATCACCCACAAATCTTAGGATCATTAGAACGCTGTTATCAGACATTGATTGAATACTTAAGACAATTCTATACTATCACAAATTGGGACGATTGGCTTAGATTTGCTGTATTTTCTTATAACACTAGCATACATAAAACTACAGGTTTTGCTCCCTATACGTCAGTATTCGGAAGAGAGAATAATATTCCAAATAGTTTCACTTTTTCAGAATCAGATAAGACTTATCTCGGATATTTAAAGGGACACTTTCAGAAATTAGATAATGTTCAGTCATTAGCTTGGGATGGAATTCAATTGGCTAAGGAAAAATCTAAACGACATTACGATCAAAGATCTAATCCCACATACTTCAAGGAGGGAGAAAAAGTGTACTCCAGAGTACACAAGATAAAAGATAAATTCGACCTCTACTTTCATGGACCCTATGTCCTAGACAAATTGTTAGACGAAATAAATGCCTTAATTATAATGGGGCCCAATAAGACAAAAATAGTTCACACTGACAAATTAAAATTTTGTGCTCATCTATTAAGCACCAATAAGGATGCACAGAATCTAGAAGTGACTGAACCTTCTGTAGAAACCCGTAATATCTCAAACTCAGAATTGTTAAATCAAATCTAAAACTCAAAGCAACGAAAATTGTTTGAGACAAATCAGGCAATATAAGTTATTTTTGGAAAAGAAACCTATTTTCATGATATCTACCTTGTTTTCTTTAATTGTTAGAGATATTTCAGCTTAGTTAAAAATCTGTAACCAAAGAAAAATATATTTCAAACAAAGCAATAATTTTTCGAATTTATATACAGTTAATTGAATAAATTCATTATTAGTGGAAATGACTTATCTGATATTTTAAGTGAACGACCAGTATTGAAATCCAAGAATGTTGAAAAGCAGCAATTAAATACCTAAAAATAAGAACGTAGTAAAATTGATGGTATTATTCACCTATTTGTAAAAGGGAAATTAAGAAAAATTAATCAGAATACGTTCTTGCATCGCTTATAATTTCCCATATAAAAAATGATTAGTTATTTAACTCTGATCTACTTTTTCTCCAAATGGAATTTTTTTACCCGTTTTATTTATGCTTGCATACAGCAAATGGATATATTAGAAGCATTCTTTTATACCCTTATAAAAATTTAAAGATACTTAAGAAATGGTGCTCCCATATGTAATATTCGCGAACCTGTTGATAAATATAAATTTAATCGTGCGAATGATGGATTTCTCATAGAATTCTCTAACTATATCATCACTCATATTATTAGGGGGAATGATAATTTCTTCCGAACAAATAACTACCAAAAGTCCTGAGTTACCAAAATGTTTCCTGATCATTTATTCTAGCGAAAGTCAAGAAAGTTTACCTAGATCATTTCCTTCAATTGAAATTTTGACTGAGGTTATCTGTAAAGCTTCCATAAAATTCTTTAAAGCAATTACCGCTTCTGAAAGTTCTTTTATAACTATTACTTCTTATCTCTTTTTATTCACAACAAGACTAAAAGCAAACCGTCCATTACGATTAAAAACGATAGTTTCACCGGGCTTCGGATATCTTCAATCCGTAAAAGACCCTTAGCCTCTAGACTATCATTCACTTCTGACACTGAATATCCATCTGCAGAGATTAGATGCGCAATATGCCTTTTTCCGAAATATATCAGATACGTGACAAAAGGCCCAAACGACAAAGAGCCCGCCCAATGAGAGTCACGCTTCGTAAAAAAGGCCCGCGAATCAGAGAGCGACTCGCTTCTTCGCGATTGATGTACGTATGAGCACGCCTCTACTCGCTCTCTCATTCGCGGGCCTTTTTCACGGAGCGCGACTCTCATTGGACGGGCGCCTTATCGTTTGAGCTTTTTATCGCTGATCCAATATATCTTGTCTTTACTGTAGGATATACAATCCTTTTCCAGCGTAACATCTGGTTAACTGGGATACCCATAAAGGAACTTGCAGAACACTCTTCAATTTCACCTACAGTACGTGTACTCATAATAGGATTTTCACTCCAGGCATTGCTTGTCTGGGATCAAGTCAAAGTTTGGGGCGAAAGCGACACCAAATCCAGACTTAGGCCACCCTGCTTAAAATGACAGGTTTAAATCCAATTGAAATCGGAAAGGAACTGGTTACATACCCTTTCGGTCTTTACCCGGTTCTTTACGGTTTTTATTTGGTCTTCAATTTAATTTGGTGAGATCTATCTGGATCTACCCAGTCCATATCGGGGAAATGGTAATGAAAAATAAGTTGTTCAAATATTCTACCACATCTTGCCGGGTTTTATCTGGTCAATGGTAACAAAATGAAAATAGTAATCATATAAAATTAGCATTCTACCCGGAGCCTATCCTATCTCTATATGGCAATCGACGCTTGTGAACCGACTACCTGGTTCTACCCAGTTTCTATCTGGCAAATGGAACCAGAAATATAAATAAAGATATTATTTTTTACCCGGTTCCTATCCTGTCTCTTTAAGGCACATGGCCACTTATAAATTATTAAATGAAAGTGTACCGGCTACCTGGTTCTACCCGGTTCTTATCTGGCAAATGGACTATATCACATCTACATTTAAGACAAACAATTTTGTATTTATTTTTAACAAATATACTTT
>NC_046659.1:43266999-43271206 GCF_010883055.1 Belonocnema kinseyi | reverse complement strand
TTATTAGGACAACCACAGGATTTCGCCGGGAGCGGGTGCTAATCTGAAAAACTGCACCCGATCCCGGCGAAATCGCGGTAAAATTTCAGCCACAACCGCGTCTCACGACCGTGAGATAGGTGGTTACAGTCTGTAACGGAATCAATACGGCGATCCGGCAAAAATCCCGTTGACCCTGAGGACACGGGCACCTCCAAGAGCGCTGATGATAAGGATTTAAGTTGAAAATGTACTAAAATTAGAGAATTTGTCGATTTAAATGTTAGTATTTTAAAGATTTTAAGTGAATTCACCTTTTTGAATACACAAAAAGATTTAAATTTTCGCGCCAAATAAGTGAAGAAATTAAATCTCTAGCCTAAATTTTCAACATTTCTAATTTAAGATTTGAATTATTTATTTTTCCTCGAGACAAATTAAAGTATCGATATAAGGTTTACATAAATATTTGTATTTTCTATTGTACATTTTTATTACTTTCATTTCAGATTTATAAGACAAGTATTATTTTGGCTTGCCTTCATTTCACGGAAATTCACATTTTTGCGCTTACGAAAAAAGATAAGCGAACGGCTTTTTGTAAGGGCTAGTCGATGTAAAACCCTTACATAGGTGTCATGTGTCTTGACGGAAAATTGAAATGAAAATGGACATCAAAGAAGAAAGCGACTCTGAGGCAGAATACTTTTTAAAAGTTAATGAAAATACAGCTAAGATTTATCATTTACCAGTTGGAGTTACCTTCTCAGTTGTAAGTAGTATACATATTTGTTTTTTTCCTTTCCTCACCTTCTTGTATGAATATGTTTCCTTTTAGATATAAATTTTTTTTCTCATTCGAAAAAAAAACAATATAAATTTGTCAAAATGGAATTTTATTCCTTTTTGCATACTACGAAAAGAAGAATTGAATTTTAAAGTTTGTTACTAAAAAAAACAATCAATTTTTTTAATTTTTTATGTTTTTTACCTTTTTTTCCATTTCCATTCTTCAAATCCTTTTATTTTTCCTTTCCATGGCGAACCGAAAGAACCGAAAGGAGCCTCTACAAAGTTCCCTTAAAGACCCCACTGAGTCCCCCTTTGGTTCCTTCTTTAAAAACTCAAAAAAACAGCAAGATCAACTTTTAAATTGTTGAAGTTCGGATTCTACGTTAAAATTTGCATTGGAAACTCACGAAGTAATCGCAATACGTTTTCTTGTATCGTTAAAAACTTTAAAAAATAAAACTTGCTATTATGGATGCGCTTGAAGTCACCTTTAGCAGAAGTTAATGACATTTTTTTAATTTTCAACGCTGCAATAAAAAGTATTGCGATTACTCCGTGAGTTTCTAATGAAAACTTCAAAGCAGAATCCGAATTTCAACCATTTACATGTTGATCTTGCTGTTTTTGAGCTTTTCAAGAAAATACTTTGTAGAGGCTCTTTTCGGTTCCTTCGGCCCGCCAGAGTTTCCTTTCAGTCCGATTGGGAAACACTTTAGGAAAAAAATTCTCCAATAAAGCATCTGTCAGCTATGCTGTGGACTGCGAAAGTGAATAGCCTCTGGCTGCGGAGATGCAAGTGTTATCATTTAAAAGGAAGACTTCCAGTAGGGCCCCTTGAGGAAGAGTCCGCTCAGGAATTTCATTATGCTACCTTCCAAGAACTGGCTCTACCTAGGCTCTGCGAGGGCTGCTCCTCCGCTCCCTTCGAAATAAGGAATATCAGTATATGTTGGACATGTATGTTGGCTGTGGCCAATGCTGATTGAGATGTATCGAACATGAATCATAATCAAGAAATTCAAGTTGGAATTAATAAAATTGAGGATATAGGTGAGTTAGGACCGTCCTCTATGAGCGAAGTCAATCGGGAAACAGAGCTATCTTACTTGCTCTTCTTCTTCGTGAATATATTTTGTTAATCTTTTTCGAAACCATTCGTTATTCCTATTGAAATTCAGGAAGAAGAAGAGGAGGGGGAATTGTAGCAGGACGTTGGAGAACTCTTTAATTTTGAAGAGTACGGAGATTCTGGATTCACGGGGAACGTGCTTGATGTAAAATAAGCTCATTGACCTTTTAAAGAAAATATATAAAAGACCCAATATTCTCGCAAAGAACAATCTTAGTTAAAGATTTAACATCGCAGGGCAAATTACATAGATATATGTTATCTTTTGAATATTTGAAAGGGAAACATATTTGTAGTAGTTAGGTTGTGTTATAAATTAACCTCGTAGGATGTTAATAAACAATATATTTCTTGACTTGAAAGAGAAATTTACTAAAGGAAAAATATGGATACATGTGTGTTTGTTTGTGTATATATGTATGTATATATGAATACATTATTATGTTTTAAGAGAACCCAGAATATATGTGTGTATTTTTTTATATAGAATTTATATTTTAGATGCCGCATTACCATCTTTTTAGTATTTTTGATCAAAAATAAATTAAATGTTTACTTTGTATTTTATAAGAAGAAAGGGTGAAAAATTATGTTAAAAAAAGCAAATGTTAAGAAAAATAAACGCCTATGCAAAAATATTTCGTTTTCTTATATTATATAAAAGAATCTCTACTTGAAGAACCTATTATTAATATTAATTATTCAAAAAATATATAAATATATATATATATATTAAAAATTAAATTTCTTACCTTTTTAAGCATTTTCCTATTTAAAATCCGCACGAATTTTAATTTTCCAATTTGTTTGTTACGCAAATACTTTCAATTATATATTTTTTTGGAGATCTAGTCATTTGGTTTCCAACCAAAATATGTTGAACGTATTAATTTTCTCCCACTTGTAACATAAACACTTGAATATTTTCTTTGCATGGAAATGCATCAGTCTACAACTACCACTTTTCACTCCAATTTAACTTTTTGAACATAAATTAATTATCTACTCGAAAATTTGACACATTTGACACTTGAGAAAATCACAAAAAATCAATAAAAGTGTAACGGCATACGCTGTATTAGAACTAGAATGTCAGTGCGCTAGAATCCTATTACTGTTTTATTAGTCGACGATCACGGTTCTCGGCCGGTATGCTACTCGTCTCCTTCGTTGAGGCAGGACCGAATAGGCCACGCACAGAGGTGGTGCTTGATGAAAGTTGATTGATGAAAGTTGGAGTATCAAATTATCGTAAAAATTTACGATGGATAGGTGCAAGAAAACGAATTTATATATAGTCAACCATAAAGGAAAAATTGTAAACCATTTGATATAAATTGAAGTTATAATAATGTGTAATAATAATTCCATTATTATTCACTTTTAATATTATTGAGTGTTTTTCATTAAATAATTTATTTAGAATTTAGATGCACATTCGTTTGAAAAATAGTTTACTCTCGTAACAATCAAGCGCCACCTCTGTGCGTGGCCTATTCGGTCCTGCCTCAACGAAGGCGGCGAGTAGCAGACCGGCCGAGAACCGTGATCGTTGACTAAAACCCAACTCAGATACGATTCCACATTTTTAGTCGAATCTCGGGAACCGATTAAGATTTTTTAAGTTAAGTTGCTGATCAATCTCTCTAGCAATCACCCCAAGTTATTTGCCGTCATACTTTTCTGTCCTAACATACTTCTCGAGCTTCTTTCACGTCCATGCATTTTTAATGCAGGCTCTCGTGTTTCGGTGGATTCTTATGCCTCTTCTAACTAGGGTCTCATTCACACATTCTAACTACTCTTTCCGCGGTCTGCGGAAAAAAAATCATCCTCAATGGGTTTAAAGAGTACTAAAATAACTTTTTTTCACTTGAATTTTCGGCATGCTAGACAGTCTGCCAGTGAAATTTGATTCAACTGAATCAACTATTATCTTACTTTTTAGCACCTAAAGAATCATCCCCAATGCATTTCAAGAGTACTAGAATCACTTTTCTAATTTGCATCCTGTCATTTTTATATACTTGACAGTCTTCCAGTCAACTTTGGCATCACTCAGGAGCTGCCAGTCAAACTTCTAGTTAGTTTTTAGCATTCAAATAATCATTCCACCTGTGTTTGAAGAGTACTAACATTACGTTTTTCCACTCGAATTTTTGACATGTTTGACAGCCTGCCAGTCAACTTTGGCATTACCGAGAAGTTGCCAGTCAAACTTCTTGTTAGTTTTTAGCATTCAAACAATCCATCTTAATCTCTTCTTTTCTATAGTTTTCTTATACTTCTCCATTGCCTTCTATTCCT
>NC_046659.1:43248532-43266899 GCF_010883055.1 Belonocnema kinseyi | reverse complement strand
CTAAATCTGTTTCTTCCGCGAAAATACTTACTCCGCTAGCCATGAATCAGATTTTTTGACCAGTTGAACGATAAATTGTTGCAAAATGCGCCAACAGCTGTTAGTTAGTCAACTAATTTCGAACTGTTGACTAGGAAAACAAAAGAAACTGAAATTTTAGTGAGTACTAAAATGACGCCCATAGAATTGTCGCGAGCTCCCGGACTACAAGAAGTTTAAAAAGACTGATGAATTGGCTGAAAAAATTCGGATTAGCTTAGGAACGTGAGCTTAAACATGATATGAATTGCAAAGAAAAAGTCGTGAAAAAAATATAATTAAAATAAAAATGAAAATTCTATTATGCGCAAGCACAATATAAAAGTTCGGGTATACCTAGAGTACACCTTGTCTTATTTCAGTATATTTTCCACAGATTTTATGCCTTGAAAATGTTATCTGAGGGGTTTTCGGGGGTTCCTTTTCGATTGAGTCAGTTTTTTGTTATAACTCCTAGAAGAGCGAAAATGGAAAACAGGGCTTTAAAAAAGAAAAACAAATTTTACAATTATGATTCATTTAATACTATAAATTTACGTAGGATTTTCCAGCCACTTAAGGCTGGACTTGGGATTATCCAACTAAGCAAGAAAGTTCTTAATATTTTCTACCCAATTGAGACAAGACTTCAGATTTCCCAGCCAATAAAGGCAAGACTTTTTATCGTACAGCCAGTCAAGACAAGACTTTGAATCGTCTAGCCAGGCAAGGCAAGACTTACGATTGCCCAGCCAGTTAATGCAAGTCTTGGTGTTGTCCAGCTAAGCAAGGAAGTACTTAATATTTTCCAGTCAATTGAGGCAAGACCTTAGATTGCCCAACCAATCAAGGAAAGACTTACGATTGCCCATTCAGTTAAGGCAAGACTTGGGATTGTCTAGCTACGCAAGGAAGTACTTAATATTTTCCAGCCAATCAAGGCAAGAGTTTAAATTGCCCAGCCAATCAAGGAAAGACTTTAGATTGCCCAGCCAATCAAGGAAAGACTTTAATTTGCCCAGCCAATAAAAACAAGACTTTGTAAGCCCAGCCAGTCAAGGCAAGACTTTGAAACGCCCTTTCAGTCAAGGCAAGACTTTGAATCGTTCAGCCAGTCAAGGCAAGACTTACGATTGCCCAGCCAGTTAAGGCAAGACTTACGATTGTATGTCCAATGCAGGTGAAACTAATTGCTGGTTTTATTATGGAAACGTTCGCGCTTCATGGCAAACGATCGTTAAAGAGACTTTTGTTTATGACTAGTAGGGTCATTATCATTTCTTTGCAAACACGAGCAATAGTCGGCCATCATTCTTACATTGCATTTACCTTAATAATGTTGCTCTTTTTGGTGAAAGTCTTGATGAAAGCGTTCGCCCATTTCTTCACTGAATGCTCCAACATTTTGTGGGAAATAATCTAAATGAGATTTGAGAAAATGTAATTTCATACTCACCAAACAACCTAATCTTTTAAAATTCTTTAACATACTAGATACAATAGTTCTAAACTTTGGATCTCGATTGTTCCCTAAAATATTCTGTACAACATATTTGAAACTCAGCAATGCATCCTTTTAAATAGATTTCATGGTTTTGATAAAGTCATAACCTTTGATAAGTTTTCTTATATCAGGCCCAACAAAAATACCTTCCTTAACTTTGGCATCGCTTAAATGCGGAATTGTAGATCTGATATAATTGAAACATTCTACTTCGGTGTTTAAGGCTTTCACAAATTGCTTCATTAACCCTAGTTTTATATGGAGTGGTGGCAATAATACTTTCTTTCTGTCAACAAGACTTTCATCAACAACATTATATTGACCAACTGTCCACTCTAATATGTCTGGCCATTTCTCCGTTATCCAATGTTCATTCCTTGCACGACTGTCTCAAAAGGAAAAAAAACAAGGGTATTTAATGTTTTCGGATTCTAAACCTATTATAAGATTTATTAGTTTGAAGTCACCACAAATACGCCAATTATGGACATTGTATTTTATTTTTATCAGATGTAATTGGAAAGTATCAAAAGATTCTTTCAGTGTAGTTAAGTGACCTACTTGAATTGTAGCGTACTTATTTCCATTATGTAATAGTACTGCTTTCAGACTTTCTGTAGACGAATCTATGAAAAGACGCCAATCCTCTGGCGTATATAAGTTTATTTTATATAAATTAATGAGTCCTTCGATATCATTACAATACAAAATCCCACTGTACCTTGACAAGTACTTGATAAACTTTTCTTCTCTATTTCTGTAGGCAGTTTCTCTAGTTCCAGGTAATAATAGTTTCCTCTCTTTGAGTCTTGAAGCGCAAAGCTCAGCTTTATCTTTTGGAAGATCAAGGTTACGTATAAAATCGTCTAATCCGTCTTGGTAAAAAAATTGAGGACTTTTATCATCTGATTCTTCCCAAGAAGAATCTTCAGTTGCATTAGGATCGTCAGTATCCATTGATTCGTGAGTTGATCGGTCACTCTTGTTTTCAAAGTGATTTCTAATACCAATCTTGACTGGTGTAACACTTTTTATATCAGGGTAAACGATCTTCTCCAAATACTTTTTAGAAAAACCTCCTGTTTTGCATAAGCAAAAGTAACAATCAGTATCATGATCGTTGGGCTCACGCCAAACAGGTGGTTGAATAACAGTCTGCGTCTTGGTACTTTCATCTTCCTAATTTGACGAATTTAATCTACAAGCATGACAAATTAATGTTGGTACCCACGATTTATCCAAATTTTTCATTGAAGTCCCATAACAGTTGAAGTATGACGTTTTTATCAAATCATTAATTGATCGACGTTATTTCTCCGTTTCATACTTTCCACAAACGTGACAAAACGTATTAAGTTTCTTAGCGCAAGGAGTACTTGAACTCATTTTTTTTCTTATAATGAACAGTAACGTGGAAATTCTAAAACTGACTATATACAAAAATCATGATCGACACGAAATGTAACCGCAAGACAGATTTCAAATACAAAAAGAATTTTATTACCTACGCAACCAACCGTTAGCCCGCCACTCAAACGTGGTCTCCAACATGGAAAGATTTGTAGCAAAAAACGAATTTCATCACTTACACATAACACGTCATAAAAGCGTCGCCAACTCAGTGAGCCAGCCAGAGATCGAAGACTGTCTGCGCCATAAAACAACGCGCACATACAGAGAATGTGAATATTAGAATGCACACAGAGTGCACAGTCGCATTCCGCGCAGTCCGTCTTCTCTTGTTTTATCAATGTAGGAAGTTTGGTTCCAAACGACTGCACGCTTTTTTGTTGGTATTTTATGCGGGATCCTTTGTTCTTTTTTAAAGCCCTAAATTGTGGCCGCCATATTGGATCTTCTAGGGGTTATAACAAAAAACTGACACCGGCAATAGAAAGAGCACCCTCGAAAACCCCTGAGATAATATTTTGAAGAAAAAGTATCGTACCGTCAGCAATAGGTTTGAAAGGGGAAGATTGGTACTTTCAAATTCCATATTAACTTTTGTGATAGACATTTTTCTTGTCTGGTTACATAACCTCAAGAACAGCTAAAAAACGCGTCTTTTGCACTTTTAGGTTAGGATATCTTGAAATCCTGACGTAAAAGAGCAATTTTGAGTTCGGATTCGGATTCAGCGCATCAAAATCCTTCGGAAATGTTAGGTTGTTATCAACAACAAAAGAAAAAGAATTTTTAAACAAAATAGATACATTTTTAAACAAGAAGAATAATTTAATTCCAAAACAGATGAATTTTAACTGAAAACGGTCAATTTTCAAGAAAAAAAAACGAATTTCTAATCAAATAGTTCAATTTTCAGTGAAAAAAGAAATAAATTTTTAACAAAAAATTAGACAATTAAATTCTCAGTTGAATTTTTTTTAGCCCAAAAGCAATTATATTCTCAACAAAATAGTTGAATTATTTATAAAAAAAAGCAATTTTTAACGTCAAATATAAGTTTTAGATCAAAAATGAAACAGTTAAATTTTTATTTTAAAAATCAATTTTGAACAACAAAAACAATAGAATTTACAACAGAATAGTTAAATTTTTTAACACTAAAGTAAATGGACAAACAATAAGAATAAGATGCTAATAAAAAGATGAGATTTCTACCAATGAAATAAATTTTCTCTAAAAACGATGAATTTTGAAGCAAACACGAAATCAATTTTCAACTTTAGAAATGAATTTCAATCTAAAAAATAAGTATTCAACTAAAATGGAATAGTTAAATTTGACTTTTTAACAAAATAGTTTATTTTTCATCGAAAGAATTTAATTTTCAAATAAAAAAGAGGGCTTCCGTTTACGGTATGAAAGTGTAAAGTAGTGAAAATTGTGGATGACGAGTTTTTCTGATATTGTGATGAAATTTGAGGTGAGTGGGTTGCGGTAGTGTGTAGAAAGGTGTGAATGTAAGAGATTAATTGAGGGATTATGAGATTGAAAAGGGGAGTTAGATATTTTGGATGATTGAAACAGATTTGTGTGGAAGTTGCGATTGGGTTGTTTGGAGATTTGTGCAGGGTGGGAGGACTGTGTTGATCGGATTGATAGTAGCAGGATTGAGTAGCGACGCTGAAAGGCGAGACAGGTATCAGACCGCGACGGTAGATAGAGGCATGGAAGCATAGAAGGCGGGAGAGTTTGAATCTGATTCATGGCTAGCGGAACCAGTATCTTCGCGGAAGAAACAGATTTAAAGCAGGAAGTATTATATATATATATATGTATATATAATTAAAAATTTGTCATAAGGACAACCGCAGGATTTCGCCGGGAGCGGGTGCTAATCTGAAAAATTGCACCCGCTTCCAGCGAAATCGCGGTAAAATTTCAGGCACAACCACGTCTCACAACCGTGAGATAGGGGGTTACAGTCTGTAAAGGAATCAATACGACGATCCAGCAAAAGCCTCGTGCACCCTAAGAACACGGAGTGACCCAAGGACAACCGCCTTCTGCATTTTTCCCGCAAGTGTTCTAGCATATTGTTGACACGCAGGGATGCTTTTTAGGCTATCAGCAAGTGAAAGCTTGGCACCTCCAAGAGCGCCGACGATAAGGACGATCATTTTAACAGAATATTACGGGTACAATCGGTGCCGAAAATTCGATAACGAACATGGTTCGCTTCTCAAAGTCAAGAAGAACCATGTCAGGCCTCGAGTGAGCAACAGAAACAATTGTCGAGAATATAAAGTTCCAGTATATGCGGCACTTCCCATTCTCGACAATTGACTCAATTTCCCTAGGAGCATTTAGAGGAGTGATATTAAGGTGAATGCCGTAGGAGTGACAGAGGTGGTAATAAAGTACTCTTAGTGCCGCATTGTGCCTCTGAATGTAGGTCGTTCCCGCGTGTGTTGGACAACTAGATAGTATGTGAGTTAAATGCTCGGGGTGTGCATGGCACGCCCTGCAGCTATCATCGGGAATGTCTTGACTCAAAATGTGGCGACGGTATGTTAAGGTGGAAATGACACCGTATTGGCATACAAAAATGAAACCCTCTGTACCAGACTTCAATCCGGGCGATTTAAGGAAAGCAAACGTTAGCTCACAAGACATTGACTGATCCTTCACATTTCTGTGGAAGATACCGTGCATCCTCTTATCGAGGAGCTGTTCACGAAAGTTTTTCTCTTGTGCTTTCTTAATCCGGGCTTTCAGGAGTGAGTACTCGAGATAGATTAGATTTGATCTGAGCTCGTTCTTCGTCTATGGAACTACTCCAAATGAATAGAGTAGTACCGGGACGGCAAGCATGTTCGTTGCAGATACTTTGTTCCTCGCCGACCGTTCGGAAGACCAAATCTGTCGGATGAGACGTTTGTATCTGCTTCGGAGAGTATCCTTCATAGATGTCACATCCTGAATGGGGCTCTGTGGCACGCCCAGGTATGTATAAGTCTCTCCAGCGCAAAGGTGTCGTATGGCGCTTCTATCAACGAGCTCAGGATCTTTAGGGATGCCATTAAGTTTTTCTCGCTTCAAATAAACCTTGGCGCATTTGTCTAACCCAAATTCCATTCCAATTTCCTTAGTATATCGTTTGACAATCCCCAAAGTTAGATGCAGTTGCTCTCTGTTTTTAGCATAGATCTTAAGATCCTCCATGTAAAATACATGAGTGACCTTGTACTTTCGATCTGCAGGTTTGCCGCACAAGTACCCGTCGGAATGGCGCAGTGCTAGAGATAGTGGCAATAATGTAAGGCAAAAGAGGAGTGGGCTCATGGTGTCGCCCTGAAAGACACCACTCTGAAACGTGACCTTGTTAGTTGTCACACGATTTTTGCCAGATGAAATAGTAAATCTGGTTTTCCAAAGCGGCATCAATCTCTTTGTGCAAGGAAGGCAATGGAGAAGTATAAGAAAACTATAGAAAAGGAGAGATTAAGAGCAAAAAGCGAAGGTTCAATTGAGGCTTTTATCAAAAGGAAGGGAGGGGAGAGAGAAAGCAGGAAGAAGAAGGAAAATATCGGTGCGAGCATGAAATATCAAAAAATTTTTAGATCGGTGCCGGAAAAGCATATTTTGGTAAGGAAGAGTGATAATAGTAAGGGGGCTGACGGAAGCGGAGATGAAAGTAAAGTTTCGATGAAAGAGGAAAGACTAAATGAAATTCGCGAAGTGATGATAGGGGTAATGGAGGTTTATGAAGAAAAGCAGGAAAAAAGGGGAGAGGTATTAAAGAAGGAAATTAGGCGGGAAATGGCGAAACTTACGGAAGAAATAAAAAAAATGGGAAGAAATCAGGGGAAAATTAGAAAATAGGATACAGTCTTTGGAACAAAGACTAGAGAAGCAGGAATAAGATAATAATAAAAAGGTAGAGGAGATGCAAGGTAGGATGAAGAAACTTGAAAGCTCAAACCGGGATTGTGGCGGGGCGGGAGTGGGAATAAGGAGATGGAAAGGCTGAGAAAAATAAAACAAAGAATAGAAAGGAAAGAGAGGGAAGAAAGAAAATTAAACATAGTGATAAAGGGTATAAGATTAGAGGAGAAGGAGCAGAAGGAAGCGGCAGACGAAGTACTAAAAAGGATTGATGCTAAAGTAGAGATAGAGGAAATGCGAAATGTAGGAAGGGAAGAGCGAAGAGGGGAGATAATGATACTGGTGAAACTAAAGAAATGGGAATATAAGTGGTAGGTGCTGATAAAAAAGAGGTTATTATATGGAAGCCCAGAGAGAATAGAGGATGATTTGACATGGGTAGAAAGGAAGATGCAGTATAAATTAAGGAAAATAACGGAAGAGAAAAGAAAAAAGGAAAAGAGAAAGGAAAGAAAAAGAGTAAGTAATGAGGTGCAGGAAAACTAGGAGAGGAAGGAACGGGAGACAGGAAAATAAGAAATAGGAAGAAGGAAAAACGATGAGAAACGAAAGTAGGGAGGAATGGAAGATTTGTAACTGGAATATATCAGCATTGGAGAGAAAGGAGAGGGAGTTTATGAGAAATTTCACACAATGGGGTGTAGTTATAATGATGGAGATGCGGCTAGATGAAAAAGGATGGGAAAGAGTAAGGGGAAGGTTACCAAGACGTCACAAATGGCAAGTGCAAAATCTAAAGAGGAAGAATAAAAAGTGCAGAGCAATGGGAGAATGGTGATGAGAGTAAGGAATGAATGTATAACAGGGAAAAATAAGAAATGCAGGGAAGAACAAAAAGAAGGATTAATAGTAGAAAAGGTAATGATGTGAGGAGAAAAGTGAAAGGTAGTGGGGGTTTCTATGAACGGTGATATACAGGAGAAAGCAGAGAAGATGAAAAAAATGATTAAAGAAAATAAAGAAGAGATTAGGCTGATAACAGGTGAGGATTGTAATGCGAGAACAGGAGACAGTGGAGCAAAGGAATGTGGAGAAGAGGAAGAAAGAAAATCGAAAGATAAGGTACTAAATGGAGAGTGAAAAAAGTTGTTGAAGAGCTTGGAGGAGTTCGGATAGTATATCTAAAACGGAAATATAGAAGGAGATGAGAAAGGAGAATATAAACGCCCAGGAGGTGAAAAGGGAACGGTAATTGATTATGTAATAGTGGATGATGAGGTAAGAGAGAAGGTTAAAAAACAAGAGGGAGAAGAAAATGTGGACGAGGAGATGGACAAATTGATAGGAGAAATAAAAATAGGATTATAGTGCACAAACAAGAATGTAGTTAGTAAAGGGGGTAATAGAAGTAGGTGGGATAAGGACTGAAAAGAGAAAAAAGGAGGTCAGAAAGGAGTTAAGAAAGTGGAGAAAAGAAAAAAGTAATGGGAAAGAATATACGAAAGAAAGAAAAAGTATACTGAGTTGTGTTATCAAAACCAAGAGAAAGAGAATAAAAGGTTTAAGGAAGAGGCGAAAAAGGCTAGGACGGAAGAAGAGGTATGAAAGGTAGTAAATAGAGAAAGAAAAAGAAGAAACAGAGTAAACCAAGACATTGAAAGGAAAGTTATTGTAAAGAAAGGCAAAGGAGAGTAGGTTAAAGATTATAGAGGGGGGGGGGTGACGCTGATGCCTACAGTGCATAAAGTATATGTAACTATTTTGTCGGAGAGATTGAAGATAGAAGTCGATGAACAAAAATCTAGCATCAGACAGGCTTTAGAAAAGGAATGGGGGTAATGGACAACATATGTATTCTGAACCTCCAAGTAAATAAGAGAATTAAAAGGGAAAAAGGGGCACTGATAGCAATGTTCGTGGACTTAAAGGCAGCGTTTAACTCATTAAACCGAGGCGAAATAGAAAAAGTTGTGATAAAAAGTGAAATAAGAGAGGGATTACTAAAGAGAGTTTCAGAAATTTTTAGAGATACAAAAAGCAGGGTAAATGTAGGAGATCAAGTAGGAGATAGTTTCTGGTTGGTGAGAGGTGTGAGACAAGGATGTCCCCTGAGCCCACTTTTATTTAATTTATTAATATCAGACTTGTAAGAAGAAATGAGGAGAACAGGTTGGGGAGGAGTTAGGATAGGGAAGGAAAAGATATATACACTGGCATACGCAGACGACACAGTATTGATGGCAGAGGATGAACAAGGGATGGCGGGATTAATTACAGGATTAGTGAAATCCATAGTTGGGAAAAGGCTGAATGTAAATGCAGAAAAGAGAAAGATAATGAGGTTTAGAAAAGGAGGGTGAAAGAAGAAAGAATAAACAGGGAGATGGAAGAGAGTAAAGTTAGAAGAAGTAAAAGACTATAAATATTTTGGATATATCCTGCACACGAATGGAGATCATACAGCTCATATAAGAAAAAGGATAAAAAAACCAGCAGGGGTAATGAAACAGATACAAGGAATAGGAAAAAGAAGGTTCCATACAAATTCGAGAAGGAGAATGTGCTTATTTGATACACTGGTATGGTTGGTATTAGGTTATGGAGCACAGATATGGGGATGGAAAGAAAGGAAAGATATTGAGAGTTTATAAGAAAGGTATATAAGGTGGACACTAGGGGCAGACTGAAGGACGCCCGGGTATATGGTTAGAGAAGAAGCGCAAAGGGATAAGTTAAGTATTAGAGCGGGAAAGAGCGCATGAAAATTTGAGAAGAAGCTGAGGGAGGGAGAGGGAGGGGAATTGGCGAGAAAGTGTTTGATGGAGGTAGAAGAGAGGAGAGGGAGGGCGATCGAATTAACGAGATGGGAAGAAGAAAGGAGGGACTTCTTTAATGATAGAGAAATAGAAGACGGGACTAGAGTCAACTATGAAGAATTGGAAAAAAGGAGAGGGAAAGACAATTAATAGAAAGATGGGGGATGATTGAGGAATCGCAATACAATAAATGGTATTAGATGATAAAAAAGAAAGGAGTGCCAAAGTATTTAGGAGAGAGAAGGTGCACCAGAATAGCAAGCTTTAGATTGGGAAACCAGGTAAGGGAAGGGATGTACTGGGAAGAAGAAGAAAACAGAAAGTGTAGAATATGTGAATGGGAGGAAGAAACATGGGAGCATGTATGGGAAGGATGTAGGAGAGGAATGGAGGATGAAGGACGCTGGTAAGAGAATGTGGTTAAGATTCTAGGAGAGGAGGGATTAGGAGAAGAATGGATGAAGAAGTTGGAGGGTGCTAGAGGAGCGAATAAGAGAGAATGTTGCTCGATGTTGTATTCATCACGCGCTTCGCGCTGGATTCTGTATTGACCTCGTGCTACGCGCTCGGTCTTTATATTTTCACACATTCCTGCGCAAACATTTTTAAATTAAGGCTCAAAACATCTACCACTGTAATTTTGTGATTGTGAATTCTCTTTCGTTAAAAAAGCTTAGCTCAAGAGTTTGAGCGCACCTACCACACGCGACTGAGGGCAATCGCACTCCGCGTTTAGTCTTTGAATTTCTTTCGCATTCGGGCACAGACCTTTTAAAATAAAAGGTGAACGGACCGACAATTGTAATTTTGTGCCTTCCAACTTTCGTTTTTTAAAGCTCTTTTGGCTTTAACGAACACATTCTCATCACGTATCTCGTGCTTCGCACTTGATTTTGCCCAACCTGTCAATTTCTCTACATTATACACAACACTTTTACATGAGTTATAATACATTTTTTATTTAACTCTGCCAGGGATTACTTATTAAAAAATTGCAAAATAAAAAGCAAATTGTATTTTTATCATGATTATTTTTTATTTGTTTCTTATTTTGCTTTAAATTGTATTCTAAGCTGCTCTAAAACATGTATCATTTCAATAAATGTATATCATTACAATTCATAATGTTCATAAAAATTGAATCATACTAATTCTTGTTTCCTTGTTATTATAATTTTTTTATTTTTTATTTTGTTTTTTAAGATTAAATAAAAACTACTGCGCATGTGCATAGGGTCTGATACAGGAACCTATATAGGGTCCTATATAGGAGCCTATGTCCTCTTTCGTCTTTTCTGTGCTTTTTCCAAAAAATTAATTTTTTATTTTCAATTTTTAATCTTATGTTTTACGATTAAAAGAAAATCTACTCGTCCTATCGAAACATAATTAATAATGAATTTATAGATCTTTTTAGGCGAAAAACTGTTTTCTGGTAATTTAAGTTCATACCTTGTGTCGTTTTTTCAAACAAATTTAATATTTTTAATATTTTTATTTAGAATATTATTTTTTACGACTAAAGCAAAAACTAACTGTCTTATGAAAAATTATAGCTCTTTTTTGGATGAACAAGTTTTGTCCCATTTTTTCTAGTAGCTTATATCGAAAAGTGATTCATTCTTAATTTGTAGTTGTTTCCAGGGCGCGGAATTTGAGCTTTTTCATTTTTTTCGTATCTTGGATAGTTTTACCAAAGAATGGAATTTTTAGATTTTTCATTATTTGTGGTACGATCAAATTTGACGTGTTCAACTTCTCGACCAAATTAAAAAAGTTGTTATCATAGACCTGTAGGGCTTTCAAAAAGCTAAGTTTTTCTTTTCATGACTTTTTTTCATATTATGCGTTTTTTGGCTTAAAATGTTCATTTTAATTTGTTTTTTTTTTATTTTGAAAAGGCTCTAACTCTGATAATTTTCTTTTTATAGAAAAAAGTCATGGAGATAAATTGTTTGAGTTTTTGAGTACTATGAACAACCGTACATAGAATTTTTAAATCTTGAAAAAATGTGGTTTTAAATATTTTTGGTACGATCAAATTTGGAATTTTCAACTTTTCGACCAAATTAAAAAAGTTGTTATCATAATCGTGTAGGGCTCTCGCTTTCGTTGCTCGCTCACTCGTTTGCTAATAAGTCCTAAATTGCGCTATCGCGGGAAATAGAGATAAGGAACTAGATATAAGACTGTATATAAATAGTTGTAAGTAATTGTATATATAGAAAGATAAGATTGTAAAAAATATAGATATAAGCGAAAAGATTGTAGGGAATGAAAGTCATTTAAACCCTTAGGGGACACATTATGAATGAAGTAGAAGAACTAAAAAAGATACCTTTTTAACCAAAACAAACAAAATAGTTACATTTTCAACCAAAGAAATGAATTGACAAACATAAAGAATAATATTCTCATAAAAAATGCGGATATTCAACAAAATACATGAATTTTCCACCACACAATTGAATTATCAACTCAAAAAGAAAGTGCTTGAGAAAAGTTTAATTTCCAGCCAAAAATGGAATAGTTATATTTCCAGTAAAAATATGATTATTAACCGAAAAAAAGAAGTTATAACAAAATATTAAAATTTTCAACAAGAACAAAAATTAATTTTAAACGAAAGAGTGCAATTTCCAAAGAAAGAACTGAATGTTTAGTAAAAATAGATAAATTTTAAAACTAGAAGAATAATTTCCTATCAGTCAAGACGATTTTTCAACTACATAGTTGAATTTTTATCTAAAAATGATACATTTTTAACAAAAATTGTAAATGTTAAATTTTCAGTTCAAAAAATCAATTTTCAAGCAAAAAGGCTTTTTACGTCAAAAAGAAAAAAATATCAACTTAAAAAAAAATTGGTATGTCAAAATGGTGTACTTTAACAGAACAGGTGATTTATTTGCAAAACTTTTGAATTTCCAAACCAAATATATGGAATTCTGATGGGAAAGTTCATTTTAAACCAAATAAAAAAATTTTCAACAAAAAAAGATGAAACCTCAATAAAAAAAATATAATACAAGAAGCTTCAAACTAAAAATAAATGTATTCAATAAAAAAGAGTTAGACTTTCTTATTTGTTTCTATTAATAATACAGTTCGCATTTGAGGTGAATAACGAGAAAAATGGCTTTAAATAGACATTTAAATTCATTGTTATGTTGTCGACTAATGACAGTGAAATATTTTTTTGTCTACAGAATGATCATTTTCGATCTACTTATTTAAACTTTTTTTATCGAAAGAGAATAAACATTTTGGTTAAAAATTCTTTTTTGCATGTTATTCTTGTGCTAAAATTTAATTTTTTTCACTGAAACCTTGAGCATAAAATGCAATTTTCAGTTAAAAAGTGGTTCTTTCTGTTTAAAGTTCGTCTTTTTAGTAGAAAATTTTCCTTCTTGTTTGAAAACTGATATTTTTGGTAAAAAATCGTAATGTTTTTGTTAAGAAATTTTTTTTCCAACTGACAATTAAACTATTCCATTCCTGGTTGACAAATCTTTTTTAGTTGACACATTCAACTATGTGGTTAACATTTTTTGGTAAATTCGTAATTTTTAAAATAATTTTTTTCATTGAAAATGTTACGTTGGCATTCGTGGTTGAAAATTCACATTTTTTATAGAAAATTCGTTTTTTTTTTCAAGTTAATTTGGTTCAAATTTCGTCTTTTTTTAGAAAACTATTTGTTTGAAAATTACTTACCTTGACTAAAAATTCATTGTTTTTTGGTTGAAATAGAATTTCGTTTTAGTTTGAATTTCGGCTTTTTGGTAAAAACATGATTTTTTAAAAATTCTTCGTTCCATTTGAAAATTAATTTTTTTGCTTTTTTATTAATTTTTTACTGAACATGTATAATTCCATATTCTGTTAAAAATTTATCTTTTTTAATTCAAATTCAAGTATATATATGGTTAAAAATCCATCTCATTCGTAGGATATTATTCTTGCTGTTTGTGTATTCACGTCTCTGTTTAAAATTCTAAGCTGTAGTAAATTCGATTATTTTCTTTTTGTTCAAAATTAATTTCTCGAATTTAAAATTTAACTGTTAAATTTTTTGCGAAAAATTATATTTTTCAGTTGAAAATTCATTATTTCCATCGAAAATTTAATTTATTAAACTGAAAATGTAACTATTACTTCTTTTTTACAATGTACTTTTGTTCAGTTGAAAATTCTTATTTTATAGTAGAAAATTATCATTCTTGTTTGAAAATTCATCTATTTTGGTGAAAGTGAATGCTTTTGGTTGATCATTTAACACCTTTATTGAACATTCGATTCTTTTTAGTTGAAAAACCATTTTTAATACTTAAATTTTAACTGTATCATTTTTATTTAAAATTTATCATTTCTAGTTGAAAATTTATTCATTTTTTCGTTAAAGATTAAACTATTATGTTACATTTTTTTGCTTAAAAATGGGCTGGTTTCAGTTATTAAAAGTTCGTGTTTTTTTTATTAAATTATTCTTCGTGTTTTAAAAAGCATCTGTTTTGGTTAAAAATAATTTATTTTATCTTTTTATTTATCATTTTAGTACAAAACTCAATTATAAGGTGGAAATATTTTGCTTTAACTTCAAATTCGTTTATAAAGTTTGAAAATTGAGCAATTTTGTTGGAAAGTTTATTTTTTCACGAAAAATTCATTTATTATTAATTAATTAAATTATATAATTAAAATTAATTCAAGTTTAAAATTCATTTTTTCAATTGGAAATTTAAGTATAAACTAAAATTTTCAATGATAAAATGTATTTATAGTTATTTTAGGTCCCGAAATATTGTCTCCTATATATACAGTGAAACTTCTATAATTCGAACCGCCGATAATTCGAAGTTTTTTGTTGGTCCCTGCCAAAACTCCTATTCTTTCAATATTAAAAATATTCTATATTTCGAATTTCGATAATTCGAAATTTTCGTTAATTGGAATAAATTTTGACGTCCCGAGAGAGTTTATAGTTTCGATAATTCGAAATACAAGAGTATACCTGAGTTTTGGCCCTTTCAAGCATAATCCGGCAACAATGAGCAGATGCAGAGAACGTCTCATTGTTATGAGAAAAACGATTAAGTACACATAGATTGTCAAGTAATTTCTCGATCTTTTCTACTTATTCTATTGAACATCTTTGGAGTATTTTTGGAAGATGCGTAAACTTTGTAACCCGTCTCTAAGATGGTTATAGACAATAAAAATTGACTATGTTGTCCAGTATGTTTTCAAAGGTGGGATATGAGACAGAATACGTCAAATATTCCAAAATAAAATTATTTTTTTTTAGATCGGGTTGAAACTTGGCTGAATTATAATCCTAGTGGACCTGCAATTATTCACCAAATCATAGGTTCATTTATAAACCGTTTGTCAATATACAGGGGTCTGACATTTTCTCATTTTCACACGTTTCTTCTCCTTCACTTTAGTGCAACTTCTTTTAGGAAGATCCGATTCGCCTCTTATTATTTTGGTTTGGAAATACCCTTTGATGTACTTTAAACGATATATTTTCTGAATTATTATTTTTTGTTTGAAGATCTAAATCGAAATTGTTTTTTTTTTTTAAGAAATAGTTTTTTTTTAATAGCTTTTTTATACTCTTTCAAATCATGTATAATAAAAACTGGGTCGGCAATGTTTCCTTGATCAAACTTAAATTTTTACACTCATTATGAATGAAACAAAAGGCGTGAGATAAAATATATAACGTAATTTATATATTTCTACACAGATAACCATCTAAAAACTGTTAGATATAATTTTCAGGCACATTAGTCCTGACAGTATTCTTGCCATTATATTGTTTTAATAGTTTTAAAGTACATGAAAATATCTGTTCAAAACACAATAATAAAAGTCCAATGGGATCACTCTAAAAGAAGTTACACTAACGTGAAGGTAAACGAACGCGTGAAAAAGTGAAAACTTTAGGCCACTGTATATTGGCTACCGGTACAATATGAAGAGAAGAATTATAAAACGTTAAATAAATAGATAGATAAACGTTTATTTTTCGGCCTGCTGGCCTTGAAAAATTGACTTGCTTACAATTCCATTTTTTTAAAGAATTTTCTTACAACTACGTCTTACAAAGTACTATCTATCCACACCTTATAACTAATCCGCTCACTCATATAGCCTAACCTTCCTCGCTGCGCCTCGCCTCGCACGCATTTCGCTCTTTTGTCGCTATGCCCCGCATTACCAGTCTCTGTCTCCGTGGCTAACACCTAATACTTGACTACTCTTTACAATATTTACATTTCTCTTACATCTACTTCATCTCCTATTTACAATCTTTCCTTCTCCATTCCTCTTCCTCCTTCCTTCTCTTCTTCGCTAGCTTACCCAACACTCCCTTAACCCATGCTACTGCCCTTTTGTCACCCCTTTCATGCAAAAATACCTCCATGCTTATCCCCCTCCTTTCCACCTCTTCAAATTCCTCCAACCAATGCTCCAATTTTGCATCCCCCTTCCCGAACAATTCACACATTCTCTTCTCTCTAAAAAGCCAGAGCCTATTATAATTTTCCATGCAACCGCACCTCGTTCTCGCTATAAGTTCCTGACTTCCTTGCTCTCTTTTCTTACACAAATATTGCGCTCTCTCCCTTGGCATAAACCACACATAGTTTACGTCATACCTTGACTCTCTTATTCTCTTATTCTTTTCAGTCCTTCTGCCTTCTCTTTCTCCATGCCATTCTTTTGAACCAACTCATATACCTTCCATCCTTCCTCATGCATTCTGCTAACTTCATCCACCTGCAATCCATTCGTTCTAAAATACCTTTCCCTTTCCACCTCCATCTTTGCACCACTACGTATGTTCTCCTTCTCCCACCAACACTCCCTAACCAATTTACTTCCCCCCTCTTCCAAAAATTTCTTCTCATATTTTCACGCTCGACTCCCTGTTATAATCCCTAAACTCGTTCTTGCTGTCTCCCTCCTGACATTATAGTTCGGCGTATTCCTTGCCAACCCCAGTATCCACTTTACATACCTCTCCTGTACCCTATTTACCTCCTCACTTACCTTGCAACCCCACACCTCCACTCCGTAAAATAAGACATTCATCACTAGCGAATCAAACAATTTCATTCTACTTTGAAACTCATCTGCGAACAATCTCTTCCCCAGCCCCCACACCTGCCTCATCACCACATTTCCCCTTCTCACTCTCTCTCTTTTATATGACCATCCACTCCACCATTTCTTCGAAACTGGAAGCCCAGGTACACAAACTCTTTCACCTCCTGTACCGCTTTTCCCTTCCACTTCCACTCTCCTGCCCCATCTCTCCCACCTCCTTTCGTGAACACCATAATCTTCGACTTGTCCGCATTTAAATCTAACCTATTCTTGTCCAAGTAACGTCTCAACCTCTTCATCATCACCTTTAAAGCCTCTTATCTCTTTGCCAACAGCACTATATCATCTGCATATGCAAGTGACCATATCCTGACTCCTCCTACCCAACTCCTCCTACCACTCCGGCCGCTAGCTTACTTTCCATATCCGCGATCAAAATTGCAAAAAGCGTTGGGCTAAGCGGGCACCCTTGCCTCAACCCCCTATCCATCCAGAATCCCTTAAAAATTCCCTCTCCTCCTCTCACCCTATCTTTCGTCTCCTCATATACCTCCCTTACCCTCTCGATCAGTCATCTCTTTACTAACCTCTCTTCCATAGCCTCCCACAACCTCTCCCTATCCACTGACGGGAACTCGCTCTTTAGATCTACAAAAATGCGTACACTTTGGCACCCTTTTTGGTTAATTCTCTATCCACCATGTGTTGCAAGACGTGAATATTGTCAATAGTGCTCCTTCTCTCTCTAAAGCCCTCCTGCGTCTCCGGCAGTATTCCTTTCCCCTCAACATCCTTTCGCAGCCTATCTGCTAACACCATCGCGTATATTTTGTACGCAGTATTCATGAACGTAATTCCTCTATAATTTTCCTGCCTCTCCCTATATAAAACATTAAATTTGAGTGAAAAAATAAAAAATAAGAGCTTATTTAATTATTTGCATTTATTAATATTTATAGTTATTATTATAAAGTTAAATTACTATTACTAATTTTTTATTTATTTAGATATAGCCTGAAAACTAAATTATTCGAAAATTCTAAAAAACATTTTAGTCCTATTTACATACAGTAAATAATATTTTCCTCTTCGCAACAAATGTAATGATTCTATGGTAACTCAGGATTTTAAAACCAGAATAAATTTGAGGAGCAGCTGATTAGATCGTCATTCGTGAAGTTGGACGAGCTCGGTTTATGTTCGCGCATTTTCGGCTTCACACGATGCTAGTCTTCGCAGGAGCAAAGTGGGGGGAATCTTCTCCTGTCATTCTTGTGTCGTTTTACATCTCGCTAATTCTTATGTCGTTTTTGCTCTCGCGTGTTTTTACTTCTCTTTTCCGCACGTTTTTTTTAGTTCGTGTTAGCTCTGAGCGTGTCAATTACGCGACATCCCCAAGCCTTAATAAAGCCACACAGGAGAATTTGAAAAAATCATCTTCTTTCCAGTCCATTCAATTCCATTGAAATTTTGTAAATACACCGTCTCAGGAGTTTATTTGATAAAATTTTCCGCATTTTTCAATACACAGCCAAACCCTTCACAAATAAAACAGTCCAATTTTTGAATTTTCAACTAAATGGTCAGATAGATAATTTAGTTTATACATTAGGTA
>NC_046659.1:43246399-43248432 GCF_010883055.1 Belonocnema kinseyi | reverse complement strand
CATTCTACAGGGGCATTTTTATATTTCGCCCGTTTAAAGTTGAATTCGGATCGGCGATTCGATCAAGTCCGTGCATATTCGGATTAAGTTTATCATAGTTTCCATGGTTGCGTTCAAAACTACAAATGGATACAAGTATAAAAAAATAGGTTATGTTATGTAGTAATTACAAATAATAAAAGTGTTTCATTAATAATGAAGTGAGACTTGTGAACTGAGAACTGAACGTCAATTGTCTTCTGTGCCAATAACATTATGAAATTGCTACTGAGTGACAAATACTGTAAATTGGTAATAATATTGAGGTCCGTCCACTCAGCGCCGCCACCAAGGCAAATTATAAAATGGAACGCGCCATATTTTTTTTGCTTTTTTTTGCTAATTTTATGCGAAAAAAATTTTTTTTTGCTCTCAAAACTTTGGAGAAAGGGGTGGCGCCGCCACCTACGAAAACTCACTTAAAATGATTATAATGCGATAAACGATAAGTGGAGATTTCTTTGCTTTTTTTTTTGCTCTATGATGACATATATTATGTTTCCCAAAAGACTACCCCTAAGTCTTACACAACTACCCCCTGTGATCAAAAACGTTTTCTAAATGGGAAAACTACCTTCAACAAAGTAAATAGGATTTAGAACTCCAAATAGTGATAATGGCACTTCAAAATTTCCCCCTTTTCATAATTTTTCCGAAAAACTACCCTTCGACGTGAATCTATGCAGCGGAATATACATATGTATGAAAAAAGCATTAAAAATAGTCCCACTTAGAAGGAACTATTAGTTGATATTTTTTTGCTCTTTTTTTGCTCTCTGATAATATATCATACGTTCCCCAAAAACGACCCCTAAGTAATACATACTCACCCCTCATGATCATAAAGGTTTTAAAAGTTAAAACCGCCTTAAACAATATAAAAATGATTTAGGACTCAAAATTAATAATATAAAACTTGCAAATTTGCCTCTCCTTATGATATTCCCAAAACTACCCTTCCACGTGAGCGTATGCAACAGAACGTATATATGTATGAAAAAAGCATTAAAAATAATCAAACTTAGAAGACACTGTTAGCTGATATTTTTTTCTTCTTCTTTTACTCTTTGATAATATATAATACATTCCCGAAAAACTACCCCTAAGTCATACATACATACCCCTCGTGAACAAAAACGTTTTTAGAGTTGAAAAACCAACTTTTAAAATGTAGACATGCTTTAAAGCTGAAAACTAATTACATTACACTTCAAAATTTCCCCCTCATTATCGTTTCCTCAAAAAACTACCGTTCTACGTGAATGTTGGCAGCAAAACATATATATGTTGGAAAAAGCAGAACAAATAATAAAAATTAGAAAACACTGTTGGTTGATGTTCTTTTCCTCTTTTTTGGTCTTCGATAATATATCATACGTACCCGACAAACTATCCCAAAGTCATACATACCCTCCCCGCGTCATCAAAAACGTTTAAAAAATTGGAAAACCACCCTGAACAATGTAAAAATGATTTAGAACTCCGAATTAATTACATGAGACTCAAGAATTTCCCTCTCATTATAATATTCCCAAAACTACCCTTCCACGTGAACGTATGCAACACCTTCCGCTGGAAGATGTAAAAAATTGGAGTTCTAAATCATTTTTACATTGTTTAGGGTGGTTTTCCAACTTTTAAAACGCTTTTGATGACGAGGGAAGGGTATATATGACTTAGGAGTAGTTTTTGGGTAACGTATTATATATTATTAAAGAGCAAAAAAAGAGCAAAAAATATCGATTAACAGTGTTTTCTAGGTTGTATTATTTTGTATGCTTCTTTCATACATATATATGTTCCGCTGTATACATACACCTGGAAGGGTAGTTTTTCGAGAAAACTATGAAGAGGGGGAATTTTGAAGTGCCATGTACCAATTTGAAGTTCTAAATCATTTTTGCATTCTTCAAGGTAATTTTCCAACTTTTTAAACGTTTTTGATGACGAGGGGAGAGTATGTATGACTTAGCGGTTGTTTTTGGGTAACGTAT
>NC_046659.1:43241747-43246299 GCF_010883055.1 Belonocnema kinseyi | reverse complement strand
GAGATGTTTTTTAGGAAAATTACAAAGAGGGGGACATTTTTATGGGTCATGTAATTAATTTGGAATTCTAAATAATGTTTGCATTGTGAAAGATTGTTTTCCAACTAAGTTGTATTTTTTTAAATGTTTTTTTCATACATCCATTTTATAATTTGCCTTGGTGGCGGCGCTGAGTGAACGGACCTATAATATTGTGCACTTTTATTGGGCCCAGAATGAATTGTGTTTAACGCTTATTTGCGGCATAAAAAAATATGTTATGAATAGACAGGATATGTTTTGAATAAAGTGAATAAAATCTGTTTCGAAACAGATACTATAATCTGTTTCGAAACATACGAAAATTTTCAATTGACATTACCTACGATTATACAGCGATTTGGGTAAAAAGATGAATTGGAACATAACCTCGAAATAATGATAGATCGGCCCAGCAGGTTTATTATAATTTCGATTGATTATTCTTTACCAACGAAATGTTTTTTGGTTTTGTATGCTTATGACTGACAGTGTCGGCAGTAATAATTTAAACAATAATTACTTAGTAATAATTCAACAATCATTACTTATTAATAACTTTAATAAGTAACACATTATTTCTGAAATTAAGAACTGATTTCAATTGTTTTTTTCACAGATCGATCATAGATAAATTCACATCCCTGGCGGACCGAAGGAACCGAATGGAGCCTCTACAAAGTACCTGTAAAGACCCCAATGGGTCCCCAAAAACTCGAATAATCAGCAAAATCAACTTTTAAATTGTTGAAATTCGGATTCTATTCCCTATAGAAGGCCACGGAATAATCGCAATAGTTTTTTTTACAACGGTAAAAAGCTTAAAAAAATATAAGACGTATAACGCCTGTTGACTACTACACTGCAAACGCATCGCCTGTAAGTAGCCGTCAACAGGCGTTATACGTCTTATATTTTTTTAAACTTTTTACCGTTGTAAAATAAACTATTGCTATTATTCATTGAGCTTCTATAGGGAATTTTAACGTAGAATCCGAATTTTAACAATTTAAAAGTTGATTTTGCTGTTTTTTCGAGTTTTTTAAAAAAGAACCGAATGGGGACCCATGGGGGTCTTTACGGGTACTTTTTAGAGGCTCCACTCGGTTCCCTCGGTCCGCCAGGGATCAGAAAATGAAGATGGATTTGGTGCATTTCAGCTGGTTCATTTCAATCAACATTATTGGAAAACCGTTATCTCTAGACCTTATCCCAAGAGAACTCAATAAAAATAAACTAATACAACACTCCAAGTAAACTTGAATTACACTAAAAGATTTTTATTTTCTGATAAGGTACGAATAATGTCGGAATTTAATATTTGGACCTAATAAAATAGGTAATTATAGTTGATATTATCAATGAGTCTCTAATTTATTTTAGTGGTTAGTAATGATTGTTAAATTATTACTGTCGGTACTGTCAGTAATAAACACACAAAACCACAA
The DNA here is from genome assembly GCF_010883055.1 of Belonocnema kinseyi. NCBI lineage: Eukaryota > Metazoa > Arthropoda > Insecta > Hymenoptera > Cynipidae > Belonocnema > Belonocnema kinseyi. The sequence goes on along the minus strand of NC_046659.1, from coordinate 43,244,833 downwards.
AACATTTCTTTGGTAAAGAATAATCAATCGAAAATATAATAAACATACCGCGGGCCGATCTGTCATTATTTCGAGGTCATGTTCGGACTCACCTTTTTACCCAAATCGCTGTAAGTAATTGTAGGTAATGTCAATTTAGAATTTTCGCATGTAATATTTTATTCACTCTGTTCAAAACATATCCTGTCTATTCATAGCATACCTTTCTTATGCGCAAATAAACGTTAAACACAACACACTCTTCGCCCACTAAAAGCGCACAATATTATTACCAATTTATAGTATTTGTCACTCAGGAGCCATTCCATAATGTGATTGGCACAGAAGAAAATTGATGTTTTCTTCTCAGTCCACAAGTCACACTTCATTATTGATGAAACACTTTTATTATTTGTAATTACTACATAACATAACCTATATTTTCTTGACACTTGTATCCATTTGTAGTTTTGAACACAACCGTGGAAACTATGATAAACTTGATCCGAATATGCACGGACTTGACCGAATTTCCGACCCGAATTCAACTTTAAACGCGCGACATATGAAAATGCCATTGTAAAATGGCTTCTCTCCTACTGTAGTGCAATTCGGGTAGCAATTGGAAAGTTTCGAACGCAACCAAAGAAACTATGATAAATTTGATCCGAAGATGCACGGACTTGACCGAATGGCCTATCCGAATCTTTGAATTTATAATAAAAAGAGAGATCCCCCCCCCCCGGTTCAAAATTTCAACGTTATTTGTAGTTATAGGTTTAAAATTTCTTTTTTATCGTAAAATTATAATAAATTGATAGGAATTACTTATCGTTAAGTACGTTACCGGATTTCGTAGTATCTGCATAACGAAAAACAAATTTTAAGAAAGTAGAAATATTTAAACTATAGAATTTTCTATTTGGCTTTTTCCCGAAACTCGAGATACATGACCGTCCTATTTTAGAGTTATTACGAAACAGATACAAAGAAAACAGAGAGCTCAATATGTTGAGAGTCGGTTTACATTTACGTCACATCCCCAAGCCTTAATAAAGCCACGAAGGAGAATTTAAGAAAATCATCTTCTTTAGAGTCCTTTCAAATCCAGTGAAACTTTGTGAATACATCGTCTAAGGAGTTTAATTTGATTAAATTTTCAGCAAGTAGATGAGTAAAGCCGGTTCTAATTATAAATTCCTATCTTACCGACATCGAAAAGCTTCGACCTGCAGTGGTTCGTGTCCGTGCTATATTTTCTGGAAAAAGAGGGTTCGTGCCCGTGCTAAGCTTCGAGAACTTTCTCGAGGAGCCCTGATGGCTTCACAATTGCGCAATAGTCTGGAGCCAAATTCATGTAAACAGGTTCAAGTTTATTGCATGAAAAAAAGATGATTTATTACTTCTTTCTAGATAAGAATCATTGTGTGTGTGTGGGGGGGGGGGGTGTTTGGGGTTGACTTCTAGAACATTCTTAAATGATCCTGATTACATCACAGCCTAATAATATTTCTTTCTTCTATATAATACAAGAGAGAAACTGAGAAAGAGTTAAGTATTATGCAACACTGATAGTGTGCTCTCTCGACTCTGCAAGCCATTTCGGGAACCAGCATCTAACCTTTCACCACCTTACGTATATATGGATTCTCACGCACGCAGGCGCAACTCGTTGCGCCACATGTCCAATGTCGATCTTATGAATCTTGTCGAAAGGGAACAAATGAGACGGGCCGGGTCCGACGTATGTGGCTTGCAGAGACAATGTCGGCATTTAGTCCCTAGCGGACCGGAGGAACCGAATGGAGCCTCTACAAAGTACCCGTAAATACCAAATTGGGTCCCCATTCGGTTCCTTTTTAAAAAGCTCGAAAAAACAGCAAAATCAACTTTTAAATTGTTGAAATTCGGATTCTACATTAACATTCCCTATATATAAAAAATTTTTTGATAAAAAAAACACAATAAAAAGTGTGCAGGGACGTCCGTTAGCATGTTCGCTATCATTTCCCAGATTTTGAAGGCAAAATATTTCTTATCCTAGGAAAAAATCCGGGGAATCTATCACTGAAAAAATCAATACTATTTCCTAAATGCTGTGCAAATTAATCACATTTTGCTAAATTAAAACTTTTTTGAATTAACCTACAAAGAAAGTGTGTGAAGACGTCCATTAGAATGTTCGCTATCATTCCCAAATTTTTAAGACAATATATTTATTATTCTATAAAAAAGCCGGGAAACTTAAAACTGGTAAAATCGACCATTTTCTAAGTATCACTTGCCCTTAAACACGAGTTCTATTTATTAGCATGTTTGACTTCATAGCGGCACCGCCAGATAATTTTTCATTTAAAAAAATCAATGGATATTTTAATTTTCAATAAAGCGTAACAACTTTTCAGCAATAGCAATTTTTGATTTGTTAAAGTCTGGTATTTTGTCAAGGTGCCATTGGAATTAAAACGAATTAAAAGGTGGCTATCTGAACCTAAAATCCTGTAAAAGAATAAATATCATCTTGCCAGATCTTGGCATCAAGAAAAATTGAACCGCTGGCGACCAAAAGGGGACACGGCCGGATTCAGCCTGAGAAGTATTGTCCTGAGTGTCAATTTAAAAAATCTTTCTAATTTCAATTTTAAAGACTGATACTTGTAGAGAATTTCAAGGCGCATCTTTTTTCCTTTTGCAAAAATTTATAGGTTTTGTAGTTTTCGAGATAATTGGTAAAAAGTGGATTTTTTGAAAACGAAAAATTCCAATCTTTTTTCACTTCAACTCGCGCTAATTTAGCCAATTTTCATCATTTCCCGATTTCCCCAATACAAAGTACGTGTTTAAGTCTTCTGAAACTATCTAAGAAAGAAAAACGAGAATATTGTAATAAAGAAAAAAGTTATTAATTTTTTTTTTTTGATGCAATGCAAAAATCATGAATTTTAACCTTCACTCGCCTCGTTTAGCGAACAAATTTTAAGCTACGGAAAGCTTTCAGTGAGAACGTTGTTCATTAAGGTTCAAAGAAGTTTTCTGGAAAGTTTTAGATTAATTGGATTAATAGTTCAAAAATTATGAATGTTTTAAAATCCAAGCGGTAATCTTGA
>NC_046659.1:43240311-43241647 GCF_010883055.1 Belonocnema kinseyi | reverse complement strand
TCTCTTCAGTTTCTTCGGCATCTGGATTCTGAGTTTGTACTTTTAAAAAATATGATTCGAAAAATTCTTTTCCTTTAGCGCTTAAATACTGGAAGAGATTTTGTACATCCTTTATTTTGGCAACTTTTAATCCAATTCGGAGCCGAGGACTTTTCGAAAGATTTTCTAATTTAAGCGTAGGTTTAAAGGAAAAAGTGGTTGGATTTTGCAACTCATAGTTGTCAAAAACATCCACCTTAACATCAGGAAAAACATGCAAAACGAACGCTTTGCTGACTTGGAAATTTTTTGGCTTTCGCATTTTGCCTTTGAAACATTTTTTAAAATCCTGCAGAAGATCTTCACACTTCTCGACCATTGTGAATGAAGGTGAACGAGCATTGCGAATCATTTCTACATATTCAGCTTCAGTTTGAATTCGTTATAATTTTTTCAGCTTTTGCGAATATGTGCCAAAATTCCTTTCGCACTGGCAATAGGAATGGCCTCGAACTGGAAATACGTATTTAATCTCGCTTTGCAAATAAATGGAAAATAAAACCAAAAAATGAAACACTGTGTAGTTTTTATATTGTCCCGGACATGAGTCTGAAAATAATGTTATGCTGTTGAACTTGTCTTTAGCAAATTCTTTTAATACCGCGTATTTGATAAAACTGCAAACAGAGTTAGCACCCTTCTTTACAATTCCCTCAAGAATAGGGAACATGTAACTCTGGTTCGTAGTATGTACATGTACGTTAAATAGAAAAAGCCATGCTAAACGTAGGTAAAACTGCGCGGAAACGGGTATTTTTGGTAGTGGCAAATTCTGTGCAAAATCAAATTCACAGCATAGACTATTATTTTCAGCGAGTATTTTCTTTTTTAACTTCAAATAAATTTCAGCATTGTTTTTGTGATTAATTACTTCTTCGTTTACCTCTCCATTTGTCTCGTTTTTGTATCAAGTATTGCACACGTCAGTTCTAGGTAATTTAAAACTGAAGCCAACATTTCGGTTAAAATACTTAAAATAAACGGTTTGACTAATTGTCAATTTAGCCCCCGTTTTTTCTTTATAATATTTTCCGAATAATTTGTAAAGTTCTACAAGATTTAATGAAGGATTATCAAAATATTTTAGGTTGGTAGAATTTCGTTTGTAATGTGAACTGTGATGTGGAATTGATTCGCAATAGTCTTCAATCTTTTTTTTTTTTAATTTTCTGTTAATTTAAGACAACTTTCGCGTACTGGCTTCCGTTTCCGGTACCGATCGCGAAAGAACTCTTTTTGTCAAGTGGTGTATTTTTGGCTTTGGTGGAGGAAATAAGGGTGAGTGGATGCAGAAAAG
>NC_046659.1:43239101-43240211 GCF_010883055.1 Belonocnema kinseyi | reverse complement strand
AGCATTGAGAATAGACAGAGAGAGGTTGACGAACAGAGATCTAGAGAAATAAAGCAGTTGGAAGAGCGGGTATCCAGTCTAGAAATTAGGAATGAGCATATGAGGGAAAAAACAGAAAATGAGGAAATAGTTCAAGGGAATGAAAAGAACGTCCGAAGTAAGGGTAGAAGGAGTCAAGAGAATAGGAGGGTCAAAAGAAGGAAAAGAAGGAATGTTTCTAGTAAAAGTGGGGAGTGAAGAGGAGAAAAAGAAAATTATGGAGAGAAAAAAATTATTGAGAGGAAGAAGGGAAAGAATTGAAGAAGATCTGACATGGAGGGAGAGGAAAAGGAGATGGCAAATAGAGCAGAGGGCTTGGGTAGAGAGGAAAAAGGGCCATATGGTATGGATAGGGAGAGACAGATTATGGATAAATGGGGAGGAATGGTGCTGGGATGAAGAATTAGAAGAATGAAGGAGAAAAGGAAAAAGTCTTGAGAAAGGTAGGGGGATGGGAGACGAAAAAGAGGCTAGAAATAAATCAGAGGGGTTTCTAAGCGGCAAAGGGGAAACAAAGTAAAGAGGAAAGAAGAGGGAGGGGAAGAGAGAAACGTGAAAATAGCTTTCTGGAATGTGTCAGGTTTGAAGAACAAGAATAAAGGATTCTGGGAGGAGTTAGAAAAGTGGGATGTGATTATGATGAGTAAATCTTGGGCAGATGAGAAGGACTGGAAGGGAATAAAAAACATGTTACCGAAAGGTTATGTGTGGACAATGCAAGAAGCAAGGAAGGAACACGTTAAAAGGAGAGGGATGGGCGGCATGGTGTCAGGAGTGAAAAAAGAATTAGCAGTAAAAGGGAGAAAAGATGGGAACATGGAGGAAAAGGATGGAACAATGATAAGAGAAATTATAATTGGGAAAGTAGAAATAGCAGTGGTGTGTGTATACAGAAAAAGAGGGGAAGAGGAAGGCTGGAGAGTAATAAGGAGGTGGATGGAGGAAAAGAAGGAAGAATTGGTTTTAATAGGGGGGACTTAAATGCATGGACCGGCGAACAAGGGGGAGGGTTATGGGATGAAGAAAAGGAAGCATTTATAAGGAACTCCAAACATAGAGAGACGGACAGGG
>NC_046659.1:43229558-43239001 GCF_010883055.1 Belonocnema kinseyi | reverse complement strand
AGTATCCCACATAATCAGACGGGCTTTAGAAAAGGAATGGGAACTATAGACAACATCTACGTACTTAACTATTTAGTTAACAGAAATTTGGGGAGAAAGCAATGGAGACTAGTCGCTTTGTTCGTAGATTTCAAAGCAGCGTTTGACTCAGTGAATAGAAAAGTACTATGGCAGGCAATGAGAGAGAGGGGTGTAGAGGAAAAGTTAGTGGAGAGGATAAGGGAAATTTTTACTGAAACCAGGATTAGGGTAAAAATAGGAAAGAAAAAAGGGCAGGTTTTCTGGACAAGCCGAGGTCTAAGGCAAGGGTGTCCTTTGAGTCCGTTACTATTTAGTATCCTATTGGCAGACTTAGAGGAGAAGCTAAAGGAGAAAGGAAAAGGAGGAACGGCTTTGGGTAATAGCAAACTATACTCACTAGCATACGCGGACGATGTAGTTCTATTAGCAGATGATGAGAAGGGGATGAACCTAATGATGAGAATCTTCGAAGAGTATGTGGGAACAAAAGAGCTGACGGTGAACGTAGGTAAGGCAAAGGTGATGTGTTCCAGAAATAGAAAGAGCAAAATAAATTACGTTTGGAAGATGAACGGACAAAAAGTGGAAATTGTGGAGGATTTCTGTTACCTAGGTTTTTGGTTTGAGGCAGAAGGAGGAAACGAGCTGCAGGTGAGGAAAAGAATTGAATGTGCGAGTAAAGTAATGGGCCAAGTATGAGGTATAGGAAAGAGAAGGTTCAAGAACGATTGGAGAATGAGGGTCTGGTTGTTTGATGCGTTGGTGTGGGCGGTGTTGTGTTATGATGTGGAGATCTGGGGATGGAAGGAATATAGGAAAGTAGAGAGTATGCATGAGCGATTCCTGAGGTGGGTAATAGGGGTAAGCTGGAGTTGCCCAGGATATATGTTAAAAGAAGAGTTAAGAAGAGAAAATATGGTTAATAGACAAATTAAGAGAGCATGGAGGTTTGAAGAGAAGCTAAAAAGGGGAGAGGGAAGTAAAATTGCACAAGCATGTTTCGGTGAAATTCGGAACAATGAAGCGAGAGGTAATGTGGGAAATTCAAAATGGGAGGTAGAAAGGAGAAAAATGAGAAGGGTATGTAATATTCGAGAAGGGGTTATCGAGTGGCAGGAGATAGAGTTAGAGCTATTGGTTAAACAAGGAGAAGAGAGATGGACAAAGATTATAGATTCGAGGCACAATAGATGGTATATGATGGTCAAAGGGTTGACGGAACCAGAATACCTGCAAAAAATAAAAAAAGGAAGAAAAATGGAGTAGGGTTGTGCGGTTCAGAATGGGAGAAGGAGTGAGAGCATGCAGATATTGGATGAATGAAGAGGAAAATTTATGCAGAGTATGTGGATACGAAATGGAGTCATGGGCACATGTATCAGAGAGATGTACAGGAGAGGAAGAGGGACAGTTGAGTGTGGATGATTGTATGATGGATCTTGGATGGTAGTGGACAGGGAGTGATGTGGATGAAGAAATTGGATGAAGTAAGGGAAAGCAAGGGAGTAGGGCAGAGCCAAACGGGTGATCCTGAAAAGAGACAGTGAGAAACGAAAATTGTTTTCAATATCGTGGAAAATGCATTTTTTTATGGTAAGAGGAAACGGAAGCCCTGGAAGCTCGCTCATTTTAGGAATTAATATCACTACTGTTACTATTGTTTATCCTGCGTCATGCGAAAGAGTAGAATATAAGTAGTAGTTAAGTTAGACTAAGGATGGAATTGTAAATATATGTACAGGGAGCGGTGGCCCTCAAACCCGTAAAAGGGAGAGATTAAATACATACATATATACAACTTTCGCGTACTCCACCTGCCAAATTTTTTAAAGGCTGCTTATTTAAAAATTTTTTTGAACATTTTCAACTCTTCTTTTGCCCAAACATTGAAAAACACAAAAAAATTTCTTACAAATGGGAACATTTTCTTCGTCAGTAGGAAATAAATATATCCAATGAATTAACCGTCCTAGTTTTTCACCTGCATTCGTTTGGATAGGATCTTTGCATTTTAACAATCCTCTGAGAAACACATTTTGTTCATTATAGTTTCCTAGATTCCAAAAATTTGTATGCACTTTTTCTTGTTGCACATTTGAAAACTTTTGGTAACATTTTTCTCCACAACAGGATTCAATAGGTTTGAAAGATCTCTCTGGGATTAGAATATCTTTAGCAATACCGTCTTTTTTAGTTTTAGACTTTGTAATGTATTCTTTTCCCTAAAGAAATTTCAAATAATGCTATTAACTTCGTCATTAAAATTTTAAAGTAATTACTTTAGACTATCTACATATTATATATAGTTCAGTAAAAGATTTATTTAAAAAATCAAGAATAAAAAAATTCATGAAATATTAAATTTATGTTTAAATATTTATTTAAAAATTGTATTGACGGTTTCCAATCGTACCTGATTTCTGGAACATTTTTTCTTATTTTTAATCCACGAATCTTCATTTCTAGTTCTTTTTCTTTTTAATTAATATTCTCAAAAATATCTCAAAAATCTCAATAATCTCAAAAAAAATGCTTTTCCAACTATTATAAGAAACAATCACTTCGCTGATTCTATGCTTTATTTGTAGAATTTCATAGGAGATGACAAAAAAAGTTACTGTTGTGCATTTGTTTTGGTAAGATTGACTTGACCTTCACGTCGTTCACTGCAGCGCGTACGTAGCCGGACAGGCACGTTTTTGGGCAGCGTCAAGATTACCGCTTGGATTTTAAAACATTCATATTTTTTGAACTATTAATCCAATTGATCTAAAACGTTCCAGAAAACTTCTTTGAACCTTAATGAACAACTTTCTCACTGAAAGCTTTCCGTAGCTTAAAATTCGTTCGCTAAGCGAGGCGCGTGAAGGTTGAAATTAATGATTTTTGCATTGCCTCAAAAAAAAATTAATAACTTTTTTGTTTATTACAATATTCTCATTTTTTTTCTTAGATAGTTTCAGAAGACTTAAACACGTACTTTGTATTGGGGAAATTGGGAAATGATGAAAATTGGCTAAATTAGCGCGAATTGAAGTGAAAAAAGATTGGAATTTTTCGTTTTCAAAAAATCCACTTTTTACCAATTATCTCAAAAACTACAAAACCTATAAATTTTTGCAAAAGGAAAAAAAGATGCCCCTTGAAATTCTCTACAAGCATCAGCCTTTAAAATTGAAATTAGAAAGATATTTAAAATTCACACTCAGGACAATAATTCTCAGGCTGAATCCGGCTGTGTCCCCTTTTGGTCGCCAGCGGTTCATTTATACAAATTTGATACGTGTGTGAGAAAAAAATGATATATTAAGAAACAAAAGTTTCTAATATGTCCATTTCTAAAGTTCAGAATCCGGAGACAGCGACAAAGGCCTAAAATTAGAATAAACTTCATTTATATAGTGTCAGTAAACACTAATAACCTGTAAAACATAAATATTTAGCAGAGAAAATGTCGGTAGGTCGGAAAGAAAATAACAATAGAACCTGCAAACTGTCAAAATTGCGTCAGCGTTTTTACTATATTTGAACACAATTCGCACTTTTCTCTCCTGCAATTGCCCAGTGGGCGCAAAGTTTGGCGACGTCTTTACGACATCATTACAACATCTTCACGATAACTTTGCGACCTCCTATGTCCATGTCGTTAAGGTGTCTTTACGATATCATAAATAAGTCGTATGATCTGACGATGTATTTACGACATCGCAAAGTCACCGAAAGGACATGGACATAGGATGTCGTAAAGTTGTCGTAAAGATGTCGTAACGATATTGTAAAGACGTCGCCAAATTTTGTGCCCACTGGGTGTAATAACACTGCTAAATATAAAATCAAAACACACTAAAATCCTACATTCTCTCTGCAAGCCACATACGTCGTCACATACGACATTGGACATGTCGCCAACAAATTGCACCTGTGTGCGTGAAAAACCATATATACGTAATGTGGTGAAAGGTTAGATGCTGGTTCCCGAAATGGCCTGCAAAGTCGACAGAGTACATGATTAGTGTTGCCTAATAATGAACTTCCTCTCAGTTCCTCTCTGATAATACCTTCGTTAAATGCGCAAAAGATGCAGGTTTATAAGTGACATATGATATGAGGGTTATGCATAGCATCCTGTTTTGACTATTTATTTAATGCGTAAATAAACCATGAAAATTCTGCAGTCTAGAATCATCGAGAAAAAATATTTAAAGTTAATCGAAAGAAAGAAGGGTATCTAAAATCATTTCTTTTCGTATCTCATATACTGCGAGATCCTTGCCGCTTAATTCTGGTATGAAGTAGCGAGTGAACGAGGACCAGAGATAACAGCCACACACGTTTAAGCTCGCAGAAGCATTCATGCATCGGCAGTCTGAGGCTGTACACATTTCATTATCCTATGCTATATTTCTGTAGAAAGATCACTTCTTTTACAGCTCGCAATCGTTCGCTTTCGTATTCATTCTTTTACCACACGCTAGGTCTGTCAACCTCTGGACGAGGTATATGTAACAACCCTGGCGGACCGAAGGAACCGAATGTGGCCTCTACAAAGTACCCTTAAAGATCCCATTGGGTCCCCATTCAGTTCCTTTTTAAAAAACTCGAAAAATAGCAAAAATAATTTTAAATTGTTGAAATTCGGATTCTACGTTAAAATTCCCTATAGACGGTCACGGAATAATCGCAATAGTTTTCTTTGCAACGGTCAAAAGTTTAAAAAAATATAAGACGGATAGCGCCTGTTGACTTTGCAGAGGCTCCATTTGGTTCATTCGGTCAGCCAGGGAAAATACTAAAAACAATTTCGAGACTCGAGAGAGAGAGAGAGAGAGAGAGAGAGATTATAGACAGCATGAATTCAATTCCGAACCTTTCATGGGCGTTTAATAAATATCAAGAGTACATTGCCCGGCGCTTATCGCTCCTTATGTCATGCACGGATATTCAAGCTGAGGCCGCATACCTTTTTTTATGTACAGATGTATTCTCGCTTTTCCAGCTCGCATTTAGAAAGGTCAGCTTTTTTGCCCCTTACACGTTAAAGATTTAAAATAAAATTTTTAAAAATGCAACAAATTAATGTAATAAAATATTTGCATTTTTTCAATCATCTGCTAAGGCTACTCTATAATATAGACTATAGAAAATCGAGGATGATTCAATTCAGCATTAAAATTTTTTTCTATGATACTGAATCTTCTGGAATGAATGATGTCATCATACAATTTTACCACGCAATTTTTTCGTGAAGATCTTCAAGGTTATTTTCAATTAATAGAATAATCTGCTAAAAAAGATTCAACTTATATACTTCAAACATTAAAATAAATCATCAGAAATAACAAAAATAAATTCAGCAGTATTAAAATTGAATGCAAGGAAACTGTGAATCAAACATTGGAAAAAATGATACAGTGCTCTCGCGAACATCTACTTTCTATAACTTTTAAATCCAAATTTAGTCAAATAGAAATTAAAAAATACAAAAATTAATATAGTTTATAGAAATCGAGGATGGTATATTGCTTTCTAGGTAACTAATTTAATTCCGAGATCATAAAAGCCAGTCCATAGAAACCTACCTTACCGATATTCTACATATGTAATGGTTCATGCTCTGTTTCCAGAATCTTCTGAAACCAATGATATCATTAAATTTTCTATGCAATTTTTGTGAACAACTTCAAGGTTATTGTAAATGACGCATTGCATTTTGCGATGTTAAAAAATTGTATCCGGACGTATAGATTATAACTTAGAACCTTCTATAACAATTAGACAAAAAGTGAGATTTATTATTATATAAAGATGGTAAATGATATGCAGCATGTATAGTTTAGGGAGAAAGAGAGATGGAGAGACAGGTATGTATTAAAAAATGTTTCAAATCAAAAATAATTTTCTAACATTTACAAGACGAGAGAAGGGTTTGCGATTGAGCGACTCGAAATCAGTTACAAATCTCACAGCATGCCTCATCGAAATGAATTACATCATATAAAAAGTTTTTCATGAATCTCAGACAATAACAGATTCTTCATAGATCCTTTTACAAACACTGGGTAACTGTGACAGATTTAGTATTAATACCAGATAGCCTCGTAGTATTAAATCAACTACTTTAAGATGAACACATAATTTGAAAGCTCTTGTTAGAATTTACTTACTTGCAATAAAGTAGCATGAATGATAATAATACATCCAGCCGTATTAATATTTAGTGTAAGGAAACTGTGAAACTTTTAAGTCAAAATTTAGTGATATAAAAAATATAAAAAAATATAAGAATTAATACAAATTATAGAAATTGAGGATGATATATTGCTTTCTAGTTAGCTAATTTAATTCAGAGACCATAGAAATAATCGAATTCCTACTACGCAATTTTTTTTTCGTGAACAACTTTAAGGTTATTTTTAATATTGCATTAAATTTTTGCATTTTTCAATAATTATATACCACACGTGTCGATTATAACTTGGAACCTTCTAGACAATTGCAACAAAAAGAGGATATATTAATAGATAAACATGGTAAATTATATGAAGCAGGTATAGTTTAGGGAGAAAAAGAGATTGAAAGAGAGAGATAGAGAGAGCTATGTATAAAAAATGTTTTAGTTTGAAAATGAGAGATCCCTTCGCGTACAGTCGATCACTGTAACAGATTTAAAATTTTATATTGATATAGCTAGTATGCCAAATCAGCCATTTAAAATGAAGACAATACAATTTGAAAACTCTTGCTAGAATTTATACAATAAATCAATACCGCAGTATTAAAATTTAATACAAGGAAACTGTGAATCAAACATTGAAAGTAAAGTATTGAACACGTATATTAAAATTCATTATTATGTATAGCAGCTGAAAATATTGGTTTTTCTCAGAACCAACAGTTTGTCTTAAATTGCAGTTAAGTAAACCCATTTAAAGGGGTCAGAATTTCAAATTAACAGAATAATGTATATATAGTTGATTCAACTATTTCAACTTAGCAATCGCAACTTTCTTTCACTAAAACGAGAACCTGGGTTAACAAAGATTATCATAAAGTGCGCCACAATCAGATACGCAGATTTTGCTTCTACTTGTAAATAGTGGATGGTGATGAGGAGATGGAGGAGGAGGAGGATACGATAATATTACAGTCCAGCAGTTACTGAAAATATTAGAATTAGATATAAAAATAAAGGAGCACATTGTCTTCCAATCAACACCAAAAACTAAAGGAACTATAGCAACTGTTTTTAACTGTTTATAAGAGGAGTTAGAAAAGGAGGGGATGAAGAAAGAGAAGCTGAAAATAATGATAGACATGAGGACGAGGAGGAGAATATAAACTCAGATTCCATGCATGGACAGCCATTCTTACTGTGTCAGTTGCAAGATGACTAGCACCTTTTCAAATTGTTCCAGAACTTACTCAAGACTTGATAATTTAAAAAAAAAACCAATTTAAGACCAATGCAAGAATCTGGCAGTCGGACTGATAAGGAGAGGAAAGCAATTCCTCGAAAGCATAAAATTTTCAAACTGGACCAGGAACAAGCTATTCGGGAAGCATGGAAACCACAATTCTCGTCACTGGGGAGTCTATCATGCATTACTCATAAGTCTAAAGATGAAGTGGAACCGCTTGTGAAGAAGCAAAAAGTAGAGCCGGAAGAAGAATTTGGTCAATATGAGAGTTCTTCATACGTAATAACAAATTATTCTGATGATGAGGATGTTACTGAGCATGATAATGAATATGATAAGGAAGATAATGATGCTGATGTGGAGGAAAATGATTCTGAAAGTGACCTTTTCTTAGAATCTAAAATGTTAGATTACTGGGAAGATCAAAATAAGTTTGTGGATCGATTGCGCTTTCTTTTACAAGATCAACTAGCTGGAAACGTAAATAATGTACATGAAATTATTTTAATTGTTAGTGAAATGCGTGAGAAAGGTATTGTTGAATAATTCTTTTAGTTTAGAAACAAGTTAAATGTAATTAACATTTTGAAATTATTTATTCAAGATTCCTTGTCATTAATATTTTTTAACATTGATGGAATGGAACCAACACTGTACAAAGTAAGCAATAAGTTTTAAAATTCTATATATAATTTTTATACGTTTATTGTAACGAAATAAGTTAAATAAATTTAATTTTCAAAAATGTATGTGCATTTCTTGATTCCCTCACCTGAATTAATTGTAGTTTAGGAAATCAGCTTATAAAACAGAAGTTTTAGTATAAGTTATCATTCCATCTAATATTTTCAGAACTTATTTGCCTTAACTAAATCATTATCATATCCTCCTCGTCCTCCTCAAGCCCCTATATTATGTTTTCATTCTTCTACATATATTTTAAGAGCTTATTTAACTTGATTTAGGATAGTTCAAGATTCAATAGAAGAAAAAACGTGGTTACAACTATAAGAAAAGCAGCATATCTGATTGTGGCGCACTCTATGATAATCTCTGTAAAACAAAGTTCTCTTGTTAATTAAACTAAATTTTCGTTTACTAAGTAGACATAGTTAAGACAAAAGTATGTTCACGATTCTATTAATAAGAAATCCTGATCTATTTAACTGGATTTATCAAGCTCATTGCAGAGTGCAGTACAAAGAATGGAGATACACTTGGTACGCATAAACAAGTTATTACCTACAGTTGCTTTAAGTTTTTTTGTTATTTTAAAGCTGTTGCGCTTCTTTCATTTGCACATTCAAAACCCACACAACATACAATTCAGATGACCTAATCATTAAATCCAATATTTTCAGTACCTACTTGTCTTAACTACATCATTACTGAATTCTTCTTCTCCTCCTCCTCCTCCTTCTCCTCCTCTATTCTTTCTCGTTCTTCCACATACATTTTTTTTGTTTTAATTACCTTGATTTAGGAGAAATAAAGATTTAACAGGTGAAGCATGGTTACAACTATATGAAAAGCAGCGTACCTGGTAGTGGTGCACTGCATTATAATCTTCATTAACCCAAGACCTATTCTTAATCAAACTAGGTTTTCATTTACTGAGTTGACATAGTTGAATCAAAATTATGTTCATGATTTTCGTATTTAGAAATCAGTAGCTGTTTAACTGGATTTATTTAACAAAAATTAAATGTTGGTTCTCAGAAAAAAATAATTATTTGCAACTATTATATATAACAGCATACTTTAATCTCATTGATACTTCACGAACAGCATTATTAAATCAGATTTCTTCATTATTAAATATTGATTTAAGACTTAAATGAAGTCGATATACTAGGCAGTCTGATAAGTCCCTGAAAAATGAAACACAAAGACGTTTTTTTAGTCAAAGTCGGTTTTATTTTTCAACATACTCTCCTTTTAGGTCGATACAGCGAGTCCAACGATTTTCTAACTGTTTGATACCGTCCGAAAAGTACTCGATCG
>NC_046659.1:43211024-43229458 GCF_010883055.1 Belonocnema kinseyi | reverse complement strand
GGAGGTTAGTCGCTTCTCAGTGCTGTAACTTGTAAATGCGTAAACATAAATGGCTGAAGTTTTGACAGGCGTCATTTGAAGGATCAAGCTCGACGAAAATGACTCACATTAGTGAATACTAATGCCATCTCTTAGAATTTTCAGGTACTTATCAGACTGCCTAGTATGAGGATGGTGATTTATTCAGCTCAGCGCAGAATGCAGCACCGAGAGTGGAGATACACCCAGTAGTTAGGAACAAGGCATTACTACCTGTGTTGCTTTAGTTTTTGGCGTTGATTGGAAGACAATGTGCTCCTTAATTTTTATATCTAAATTTAATATTTTTAGTAACTGCTGGACTATAATATTATCGTATCCTCCTCCTCCTTCTCCTCATCACCATCCTCTATTTACAATCAGAAGCAAAATTAGCGTATCTGATTGTGGCGCACTCTATGATAATCTTTGCTAACCGAGGTTCTCGTTTTAGTAAAAGAAAGTTGCGTTTGCTATGTTGAAATAGTTGAATCAACTATAAATTCATTATTCTGTTAACTTGAAATCCTCGCCTCTTTAAATGGGTTTACTTAACTACAATTTAAAATAAACTGTTGGTTTTAAGAAAAACCAATATTTTCAGCTGTTATATACATAATAGTGCATTTTAATATACATGTTCAACAATTCACTTCCAATGTTTGATTCACAGTGTCCTTGTATTAAAATTGTATACTGCTGAATTTATTTGTTTTATTTATGATGCTTTATTTTAATGTTTGAAGTAAGTAAATTTAATCTTCCCTGGTAATAAGCGTAGAATAGAGAAAAATTGATATTTTCAGATTTCAGCGCAAAAGTGAAGATTATTCTATTATTTTGAATGCGCGATTTTTCCATCTGCTAAAATCCGACAATAAGAATAAGATACCTCCTAAGCTTATTTACTTCTATTTCCATAGCGAGCGCCACACATTTTTTTATTCTCCCAAAGAGAACGTGTTTTTAATATAATTAATTCCTTCTAATCGTACTGGTAACGTACTTCGCGGAGAAATTTTTTATTCCTCAGAAGTGATCATATTTCGATTTTATTTAATTTCTTTTAATACACTGAAAGAAATAGTTTGAGGCTAATGGCAATCCCATTATGCTTGATAATTCCTAACTGAATTAGAATAAAAAATTGTGCTGTATCAGCCATTCGAATTTGAGATTTATTACGTACGTATAACAAAATCACCAAGCCTAATATGACAAGGCAAGTTTGTTTCCCTGAAATGATAGTTGGGAAAAAAAGTATAGCATTAGCTATATGATTAAAATATCAAAATATTATAGTGTAGATACAGGAATTTTATGCCTTGCTATCATGGCTGTATTGAACGTATACTTTTATCAACTATCTGTTTGAAAGAACACTGCGTTCAACCCGGTAATAAGCGTAGAATAGAGAAAAATTCATATTTTCAGATTTCAGTGGAAAAGTGAAGATTATTCTATTATTTTGAATGCGCAATTTTTCCATCTGTCAAAATAAGATACCTCCTAAACTTATTCACTTCTATTTCCATTGCGAGCGCCACACAGTTTTCTATTCTCCCAAAGAGAACGTATTTTCAATATATTTTATTCCTTCTAAATTGAACCGGTAACGCACCTCTCAGAGATATTTTTTATTCCTCAGAAGTGGTCATATTTTGATTTTATTTCATTCCTTCTAATAAGATCACAAAATATGTGTAATAATTTGTTTTAATTCCTTCATGCAAAAAATTATTAATTTTTCTGAATTCAACGCTTGTTACAGGGAAGTCTTGCATTGGGCATCCGGTTATTTGCTTGATACAGCCATACTAATCGATGTATTGTATTGTGCTGCGTATTGTATCGACTTGTTTTATAGCAAATGAGGTTAGTTAAGAAGCTTTTGAATACCTAACTCCAAAATTGGTTAAGATTAATATTTATTAAATAATCTATTAAACAATTTCTAAATAAAACAGGTATTTAACATTTATTTGCCTTTCATTTTTGTATCTTCAGAATAATATTTGAATTTTATGTATAGAATAGGTAAGGATTTTTAGGTAATTTCGTTATTTTACACCTGATTTTAATTTGAAATTTTATAAAGCATTTTAAATAATTTTTCAAAAATTCAAAAAAGTTTAAGGATCTTCATGTAATTTAAAAATGTGTTTAAGTATTAAAATAGATTTTCAGGACTTCTTTGATTTAAAAATGTTAAAAGTTTATCATTGAATTTCAAAAGATTTCAAAAGATTTGATAATATTTCAATGAGTTCAAGATATTTTAATAGAATTTAAGAGATTTTAAGTAATTTTGAAGAATTTTTAGGGAATTTCAGTAGAATTTAAATCAGTTTTAAGATTTTAAAGAAATTTTAAAATATTAATAATATTCTTGAATTCTTTAAATTCTGTTAAATCTCTTGAAATCATCATAAATTTTTAGAAATCATTTAAAATCGATTAAATTTCTTAAAATATATATATTGATTTCTCAAAAATATTTTAAGATATCTTGAACTATTTTTGAATTTATTTAAAATCTTCTTTAATTACATCAAATATTGAATAATAATTTGTAATATTTCAAAAATTATTATATTGTAAGTATATTATTATATGCTTCGCAACATTTTTTATAGAATGGGTTGCAAAAATTTGCGACGGTCCTGCACAGGTGTAGGATATATTTCAGAATTTTTTCTTTATTCTCGAAGCTAGGTTAGCCGCGAGACTTTAGGCATTAGGAATGCGAAACATTTCGGGAACGAACCAGCGACAAATAAAAATTTTCATAGCGTGCAATTATAAATAGTGTAGTGATTGTGTAATACAAAATAATTGTGTACAAGTTTAGATTTTATAGAACTATTTTACGTTTTTCATATACCCTACCTTTCAATCGAGGTTACGTCACCCCGGCCTTTAAATTGTATAGAACTTTAGAACACATTTCGTTGAATAGTTCAACGCAATGTAAAACAGAGACGAGTTATATTTTTTTCGTGTATCTTTAAAAAATAATTTTCAACGAAATTATAGGAGGTGCAGCTGAGAACCATGCATATGGTTGATTAACCCAACCAAATTCTGTCTGACACAGCCATCTTATGTTTAGAAATATCTATTAGAACATATAACTAAAGCAGTAATATTACTTCAATAATTATGGTATTGGTAAAATACGCAAACCGTATCGCTGTAGCTGAGCAAGCAATAGATTATGGTTGGAATAACCAGAATTATGCGTGTATCATCGAATTATTTCTATCAGTGTAAGTTCAGAAAATATGTGTAATAAGTTGTTTTAATTCCTTCATGTGGAATGTAAATTCTGAAATTTTAATTATCACCAATTCAACTCTGCCTCTCTAGAGATAGGAATACAAATTCTTAATTTTTCCGAATTGAACGTTTGTGACCGGGTTGTTAACAGATTACTCTATTATGTGAAAGATGATTTCAACGTTTCTTAGTCAACTCTAATATTTATGGTCCTGATTTATTTTATAAATTCTAGCAAGATTTTTCAAATTGTATGGTCTTCATATCAAATGGCTGATCTGACATCCTAGCTATATCAATATAAAATTCTAAATCTGTTACAGTAATCCACTGTATGCAAAGGGATGTATTATTTTTGAATTAAAACATTTTTTTATACATAGCTTCCTCTATCTCTCTTTTTCCATAATTTACCATTTTTATCTATTAATATATCCTCTCTTTATTGTAATTCTCTAGAAGGTTCTAAGTTATAATCGACACGTGTATTATATAATATTGAAAAACGCAAAAATGTAATGCAACATTAAAAATAACCTTAAGTTGTTTACGCAAAAAAATTGCGTAGTAGGAATTCGATGACAGCATTAAGGCCATATGATGAGTATAACAGCTGATCATGTCAGTCCTAAGATCAATATTTTTTTATCCATATTGAAAAATAAAAGTTTGAATAACGCGAAAATTTTTTTCGGGAAATGTTAATAAATATTAAAGGCTCGTTTGTGGACTTGCAAAGAGTTGGGGGAAGAAAAAAGTTTATTTATGAAAATAATGATTATCGACGGACACATTTAGTCTTTACAGCAGAAGTTTGACTTGAAACTTTCTCTGTCGCTAAGCATGCAATCTGTTTTACCCACAGACCTGTAGAAGTTCGGAATCGTCTACTCGCTGCGCTAGTGCTACTCTGAAACAACTGATACGTATGTCAGACACGTTCTATTTAATGAAATAAATTTGTTTATTTGCATAAAAAGTGCAAACATTAGTTGTTGGATTGTTTGTGTATAATTCTTGTGACCAATTTTGGTTGTTTTGCCACACTTTGCTGAATATAAACCTTATAGTTAGCCCATTGACAAAATTGAAAATTCTTTGCAGTGTTCCACAGCACGGTCGGTATTTCTCTTACCAAAAAAACTTTTTTCATAATACTAATTAGTTAGGACCAGAGACATATTCCTTCATGCCCTCTATTTAGCGTGCCAAATTTTTCAACACGATATCTCCTTCCCCGTGGAAGTAAGTTGGGGCAGAAAAGTACCGATCTAACTTCTACTTGTATTTTCTTCGAAATTTTTTTTTTCGAAATTTCCTCAGGAACAAAGCAGAAACATGGACTTTATAACCTCCTCTTTCATTTCCCAAACTTTCAGAGCGATACCTCATTTCGTTTAGGCGTAAGTTGGGGCAAAAAAATTGAGAACCAGGTTTGGTCATATGACCCTCTCGTCACAAGGTAGATTTCTATGCTCTCTGAATTAAATTAGCTAACTAGAAAGCAATATAGCATCCTCGACTTTTATAAACTGTATTAATTTTTTTTTTGTTTTTTTTTTATATCACTAAATTTTGACTTCAGAGTTTCACAGTTTCCTTGCACTAAATTTTAATACTACTGAATCTATTCTTATCATTCATGCTACTTTATTGCAAGTAAGTAAATTTTAACAAGAGCTTTCAAATTATGTGTTCATCTTAAAATAGTTGATTCAATACCACGAGCCCATCTGGTATTAATACCAAACCTGTCATAGTAACCCACTGTTTGTAAAAGGATCTCTTAAGAATCTGTTATTGTCGGAGATTCATGCACAGCTTTAAATATGATGAAATTGATTTGCTGAGGTATGCAGTCTTGAAAATTTTAGAAAATTATTTTTGATTTAAAATATTTTTTAATACATACCTCTCTCTATTTATCTATTGATATATATATATCTTTGTCTAATTATTCTAGAAGGTTCTAACTTATAATCGACATGTATAAATACATTTGATATATAACATTTTTGCAGCCTAAAAAGTGTAATGTGCAATTGAAAAATAACCTTAAAGTTGTTTACAAATAAAATTGCACAGTATAATTTGATGACGTCATTAAGAATATTTTGGAAATATAGCACGAACCAACCACTTCAGCTGTAGAATATCGGTAAGGTAGGTTTCGATGGTCTAGTTTTTATGATCTCTGAACTAAATTGTTTAGCTAGAAAGAAATATATTATCCTTCATTTCTATAAAGTATATTATTTTTGTATTTTTTATTTTTTTATATCAATAAATTTTTATTTATGAGTTCCAGAAAGTAGATGTTCATGTCATCACTGTATCATTTGTTCCTATGTTTGATTCACAGTTTCCTTACACTAAATTTTATTATGGCTGAATTTATTCTTATCATTTATGATACTTCATTGCTATTATGTAAACTCTAACAAGAGCTTTAAAATTATACGTTCTTCATTTCAAAATAGTTGATTCAATGCTACGAGGCTACCTGGTATAAATTCTGATTCTGTTACAGTAACCCACTGTTTTTAACAGGATCTCTTAAGAATCTGTTCGCATTGTTCAAGATTCATGCAAAAATTTGTATATGATGTCATTCATTTTGATGTGGTATGCTGTGAGATTTGTAACTGATTTTGAGTGGCTTAATCGCAAACCCTTCTCTCGTCTTGCAAATTTTAGAAAATTATTTATGATTTGAAACATTTTTTAATACATACCTCTCGCTCCATCTCTCTTTCTCCCTAAACTTTGCATGCTGCATATCATTTACCATCTTTATCTAATAATAAATCTCCCTCTTTGTATAATTGTTCTAGAAGATTCTGAGTTATAAACTATACGTCCGGATACAATTTTTTAACATCGCAAAATGAAATGCATCATTTACCATAACCTTGAAGTTTTCACGAAAAATTGCACAGTAAAATTTGATGATGTCATTAATTTTAGAAGATTCTGGAAACATAGCATGAACTACTACATATGTAGAATATCGGTAAGGTAGGTTTCTATGGACTGGCTTTTATGATCTCTGAATTAAATTAATTACCTAGGAAGCAATATACCATCCTCGATTTCTATAAACTATATTAACTTTTGTATTTTTTAATTTCTATTTGACTAAATTTGGATTTAAAAGTTCCAGAAAGTAGATGTTCGCGAGACCACTGTATCATGTTTTCCAATGTTTGATTCACAGTTTCCTTGCATTCAATTTTAATACTGCTAAATTTATTTATTTTATTTATGATGCTTTATTTTAATGTTTGGCGTATGTAAATTTAATCTTTTTTAGCGGATTACTCTATTAATTGAAAATAACCTTGAAGTTATGTACGAAAAAATTGCGTAGTAAAATTGTATGATGACGTCATGCATTCCAGAAGATTCAGCATCATAGAAAAAATGTTAATGCTGAATTGAATCATCCTCGATTTTCTATAGTCTATACTATAGAGTAGCCTCAGCAGATGATTGAAAAAATGAAAATATTTTATTCCATTAATTTGTTGCATTTAAAAAGATTTTATTTTAAATCTTGAACGTGTAAGAGGCAAAAAAGCTGACCTTTCAAAATGAGAGCTGAAAAAGCGAGAATACATCTGTACATAAAAAAAGGCATGCGGCCTCAGCTCGAATATCCTTGCATGATATAAGGAGCGATAAGCGCCGGGCAGTGTACTCTTGATATTTATTAAACGTCCATGAAAGGTTCGGAATTGAATTCATGCCGTCTATAATCTTTCTCTCGAGTCTCGAAATTGTTTTTAGTATCTTATTACATATACCTCGTCCAGAGGTTTACGGACTTAGCGTATAGTAAAAGAATGAATACGAAAGCGAACGATTGCGAGCTGTAAAAGAAGTGATCTCTCTACAGAAAGATAGCATAGCATAATGAAATGTGTGCAGCCCTAGACTGCCGATGTATGAATGCTTCTGCGAGCTTAAACGTGTCTGGCTGTTATCGCTGGTCCTCGTTCACTCGCTACTTGATACCAGAATAAAGCGACAAAGATCTCGCAGTATATGAGATACCATAATAAATGATTTTAGATACCTTTCTTTCAATTGATTAACTTTAAATATTTTTTCTCAAAGATTCTAGACTGCAGAATTTTTACGAATTATTTACGCATTAAATAAATAATCAAAACAGGATGCCAAGCATAACCCTCATATCAAATGTCACCTATGCACTTGCATCTTTTGCGCTTTTAACGAAGGTGTTATCTAGAAGAAATAAATATTATTAGGCTGTGATGTCATCAGGATCATTTAAGAATGCCTGGAAGCCAACTACACACACACACATACAATATGATTCTTATCTAGAAAGAAGCAATAAATAATCTTTTTACATGAATTTGGCTCCAGACTATTGGTTTTAGTTCAACTTGAAGTTGTATATGCCCTAAAGATGCTGTATGAATGTGAGCAGAAACAATCAAATAGTTTTCAAGATATCATGTCAGCAATTTAAAAAAATCGTGTTTTGAGAAAAAAAATGTTTAAAAGTTGTTGTTTACATATATACCATTAAGCCATTTCCCTTTCGGTGTAGGCGTGACTCACTCGGTGGGGGAAAGGAGTAATGTGTGGAAGGGATAGAGAATTTTCAGATTGATCCAAAATTCTCGTGTTATTTATGTAAATAACACGTTCGTTCCGCAACACTGCTCCGACCCTGGTTGCTAATCAATCTCTCTAGCAATCACCCCAAGTAAGGATCCTAACGAAGTCGTTATGTAAGTTTCCTCACTTGGGTCCATTAGTGGCCAAGGTGTTTTGTTTGAGGCGTCATTAACTCTACTGACACTCTTTTTATTAACTATTTGCCTCCATACTTTCCTGTCCTGGCATACTTCTCTAGCTTATTTTATGTCAATGCATTTTTTCATGCAGGCTCTCGTGTTTCTGTGACTTCTTATGTCTCTTCTAACTAGTCTCATTCACACATTCTAACCATTCTTTCCGCGGTCTACTTCTGGTAATTCATAATAAAAATTGCCTCACCATCAATCTGCTATGTCTGGACTAGAGTACATATATTATGTAAGACGTTTTTCGTTTGTTTGAATAAAGACGAGCATAAAATTGCTGTGAAATTGAGAAGGACACAACGATATCAACAAAAGAAAAATGTCTTATGTAATATATGGATGATCCCTATGTCGATGCATGCTCCGTATACCTGCTTCGGTTTGCGCGTGTAACTTTTCAACCACTTCAAATCGCGAAAAATCCTTTCACCTACGTCTTGTACACATGTTTTAGACGTGATTTATAAAAAAAATGATTTTTTTCTATCTGACACATTAGACGACCCTCTTAATATTCTGCACAAGTAATATACAAATATAATCCGCTCTCTCCTACAGCCTAACCTTCCTCGCTTCGCACGCATTCCGCTCTTTTGTCGCTATGCCTCGCAATACCAGCCTCTGTCTCCGCGGCTAATACCTAATACTTAAATACTATTTACTATATTTACATTTCTCTTACATCTACTTCCTCTCCTATTTACGATATTTCCTTTTCCCTTCCTCTTCCTCCTTCCTTCTCTTCTTCTCTATTTTACCCAACACCCCCTTCATCCATGCTACTGCCCTTTTGTCACCCCTTTCATGCAACAATACCTCCATGCTTATCCTCCTTCTTTCCAACTCTTCACATTCCTCCAACCAATGCTCCAATTTTGCATCCCCCTTCCCGCACAATTCACAGATTCTCTTCTCTCTAGAAAGCCAGAACCTACTATACTTCTCCATGCGTATTCCTTGCCAACCCCAGTATATACTTTACATACCTCTCCTGTACCCTATTTACCTCCTCATTTACCTTCCAACCCCACACATCCACTCCGTAAAATAAGACACTCATCACTAGCGAATCAAACAATTTCATTCTCCTTTGAAAATCATCTGCGAACAATCTCTTCCTCAGCCCCCACACCTGCCTCATCAGCACATTTTCCCTTCTCACTCTCTCTTTTATATGACCATCCACTCCCCCATTTCTTCGAAACAGAAAGCCCAGGTACACAAACTCTTTCACCTCCTGTACCGCTTTTCCCTTCCACTTCCACTTCCCTTCACCATCTCTCCCACCTATATCCTGAACACCATAACCCTCAACTTGTCCGCATTTAACTCTAACCTATTCTTGTCCAAGTATCGTCTCAACCTCTTCATCATCTCCTTTAAAGCCTCTTCGCTCTTTGCCAACAGCACTATGACATCTGCATATGAGAGTGACCATATCCTGACTCCTCCTACCCTAACTCCTCCTACCACTCCGGCCGCTAGCTTACTTTCCATATCCGCGATCAAAATTGCGAAAAGCGTTGGTCTAAGCGGGCACCCTTGTCTTAACCCCCTATCCATCCAGAATCCCTCAGAGATTCCCTCCTCTCACCCTATCTTTCGTCTCCTCATATACCTTCCTTACCCTCTCGATCAGGCCCCTCTTCACTCACCTCTCTTCCATTGCCTCCCACAACCTCCCCCTATCCACTGACGGGAACTCGCTCTTTAGATCTACAAAAATGCGTACACTTTGGCACCCTTTTTGGTTAATTCTCTATCCACCACGTGTTGCAAGACATGAATATTGTCAATAGTGCTCCTTCTCTCTCTAAAGCCCGCCTGCGTCTCCGGCAGTATTTCTTTCCCCTCAACATCCTTTTGCAGCCTATCTGCTAACACCATCGCGTATATTTTGTACGCAGTATTCATGAGCGTAATTCCTCTATAATTTTCCTGCCTCTCCCTATCCCCTTTCTTATACAGTGTTACGATGAACCCTTCTGTCCACCCTCTTGAGAATCCCTCCCCCCTTCATACTTTTTGCACTACCCGATTCAGCCTCTTGTGTGCCAAACAGCCACGTTTCGTTCTCTACCCCGTCAATCCCTGCTGCCTTCGATTTTTTCAACTTCGCTATATGCTTCTCTATCTCCTCGTCGTTCAGCTCTTCTTCATCTACCTCTCTTTTTCTTCTAATCCCCTCATCTCTCTTTCGAGTATCTGACCCCTGAAATGCATCCTTAAAATATTTTCTCCATTCGTCGCTCCCTATCTTCTCACTTATTTCCACCCTACGTTTGCTAAACCTATTAATTATCTTCCACACGTCCCCTTCTGTCTTAAACCTTCTCAACTGCGCTTCCAGCTCTTTTTCTTTTTCCTGCTCTTTCTTCTTACACATCGCCCTAAACTCCTTCTGGATTTCTACCTACTCCTCCCTTTTCGCGGTTCCTGCCTTCCACTTCCAGTACTTCTTTTTCACCTTTCTCATCATCATTTTACATTCCCTATCCCACGACGGCTTTACCATTCCTATCTTCTTTTTCCTAAATAACTTCTTTTGCACACAACCTTTCACTTTCTCTTGTAGATCCTCCCATATCTCGTCCACGGACTGCCCCTTAAAGCTTACATTTGCCAACTGCTCCTTATAATTCTCTATCGCCTCTCTCGCTCATGACACCCTCTCCCCTAACGACCTCTTCCCCACCCTGCCTTTCGCCCGCCTCTCCCTGTATCCACAAACTCAATGGCTGATGGTCTGATTCCACCCTTCCTTCCACTGCTCTTCCCTTCCTTCCCTCTTCTTCCTCTAATCCATCTGTAACCCCTGTTATAATTCCCCCACTAGCCCTTCCTTTCCTTTTTACTTTGACCGCCTTCTGTAGCCTCTACCTATACCCCCTTGGCAACTTTCGCTCTACTCTATCCCATTCCTTTCTCTCTACCCACGTCTCTACCAGTCCAATCACATCAAATCCCTGAATATACCTCTAGAAATCCTCATCTTTCTTCTTTACCCCTGCTACGTTCGAGTACAACACCTTACACATTCCTCCACCCTGCTTTACTCCCAGCCCCCTAATTCCCCCGAAACAAATTCCCCTGCACTTCCTTTAACACCTCCTTCTTCTCGTCCATACCAACATTTTCTTGTCTATTTTTATTTTCCGATACCCCACCTTCAGTGCTCTCCCTTCGCTCCTCTCTTTGCTAACCCTGTCATTTAGCATTCTCTGAACATCCCTTTCCTTTCTCGTTATATCTTGATGAATAAAAACCGTGTTGTCCTTTATCCTATTTTTTTTTTGCGCATCATCCCCAATTTTTCTTCTCAGCTCTCCAATTCCACCACCGCCACTTCATTCTCCTTTCTCCCCTCCATCCTATCTTTCGCTACCTTGCCTTTAACCCACCCTGTGCTCTGTAGCAGCGCTTCCACCCCGTCCTTTTCTTCCCCGCTCGTGAGCTTCAACCCTCTTATCAATATATTATTTCCTCTATCTGCCTTCTCTTTTCTCTCCATTCTCAACTCCATTCCCCTTATCCTTTCCCTATCCGCTCTCTCTTTCTTTTCATTCCTAGGCTCTCCCACTTTCTTTTCTATCATGATCTCCACTTTCTCCCAAATTCCTTGCTTCTCATCCTCCCCCCTGTCCACTGCTTCCATTCCCGACCTGCCCTCCACCTTCTCCAGACTTTTATCCGCCCTTTCCTTCCACATCCTTATATCTTCTTCTATCTCCTTTATTTTATCCTCTTTTGCCTTCCTTACCGACACTAACTCCCTCTGCAATCCTTCTACTTTTTCCCTCAGCTCTTTCACTTCCTTTGCCTATCCCTCATCTCTTACCCTCAGGTCCTCCCTCATACTTCCCAACTGCTCCATAGCCCCCCTTACGTCCTCCCTTAACCCTGTAAACTCACCTATCAGCACCCCGATAGCCTCCTTCTCCGCCTGCCCCTGCATTTAGGGGGGGGAGGATGACTTAAGAGTTCATATGCTTTTTTTAAAGGGACTCTCTAGCGCGCTTTTATCCGAGGTCTCTTTTCTTTCCCTTTTCCTCTTTAAGAGATCCTCCCCCTGACATGCACTGGACGCTCTCTCCCATGCCTGATTGCTTCTTCCGCTCCGATTCTTCCCCCTCCCTGACGCGCTACTTGACACCGGGCCACGCACAACTGGCCGTCATGTCCCTCTGGAAATTTCCTCCCCGTCTACTTCACTACCAGCACTGCCAGTACTCTCGCTGCCCATCTACCGCTCGTCCGTCGGTAACTGTAACCTATCCATACAGAAAAGTACTCACTGCCGCCCACAGATGACTCTTAAGGCTGCTGCCGCTTACCGCCCTACAATTTCAGTTTCTTTGCCCTATTTCACCTCTCACATCCCATTTAGCCACCCTTTTCTCACCCCTAACATCCCCCATCACTATAAGAACCACCCTTGCCCGCCATGAAGGCCCAAAAACCTAAACACAAAACTACCCCGCTCCCTTGCAAACCTAACCTCACTTTCCCTATTTAGCCAAACCCCCCTCCCCCCAACTACTATGTAAATTAATTTCTATCTTCCAAATATACCCCTCACAACCGTACACACCTCCTAGACTTCCACCCTCACATTCGACTCACACCTTCCACACAAACTTTGTAAAAACCTCTCACCGCCTCACAGTAGTCTGGAATAGGAATTTACTGTTCATAATCACCCACAGGTCGTATTTCTTAACCGATTTAAAAGTTTTTTTTAGAAATGCTCAGCAATTAATTTTTAAGAGAATTGTGGTTTGCTTTTTTTAAATTTTTTTTCACAGAGCAATAATATATAAACAAATATAGTGACAAAATTGACGATTTTAGCTTTGTGAATTTTTATCTCAATAAAAAATACAGATAGAAACTCACTATCACCCGCAATTATTGCACATGCATTTATAGGACATAATTAATTTTAATAATATTTAACTTAATTATTATAAACAATTTTTATAAACAAATTCTTATTAGTGTTTTTTTATCATAGAAAAAATCGTTTATTTCACGCTAGTTGCTAATATTTTTCATAAGAGTCATAATTTGTAACACAAAAATTAGCATGAGTTAAGAACTATTGTTTTTATAAACATTTCTATAAACAAATTATTTATAAACGAGTTTTGCTCATAGTTAAATTCATTTTTTTGAACAAAAGTGGTTCACAATTGTCTTTAAAGCCATTTATATACTTTAAGGTTTATAAAACATAAACAATATAGATTGTTTATAACAATTTAGTTAAACAAGTCTCCTAATCGCCCTTTTTCTCGTAGAAAAAAGTGTTTTTTTCTTCAATAATTATTAGAGTGACATTTATTGCGGTGACTAACCAACGAAATTAAATAGAGAATGTTTTATATGATTGTTATAAATAATTTTTTTAACAAAACTATGATTTATTTTTTTACATGCAAAAAGGATGGTTTTTAACTGAAATTATCCGATAATAAACTAACAGTGATTCCAGAATTGGATATGGGACATTAAATAATAATTTGCATAATTGTTTATAACCATTTTAAAACAATGCATGGCAATCTGCGGTTGGTCGTAGAAAAAAGTTATTTTTTCTTCAATCATTTTTGTGATAATCTTATTTGTGTTATTGAATCAATGCAAAAATTGATACTTATAATAATAATGAGATTATACTAAAAAACTTAAAATAAATCAATTACGATTCAGAACTCGAATCATTTTAAGATTCGATTTGTTCTATTAGTTCATCGAGTTCTTGATCAAGTTCAACTTCAACTTTTTCCCATTCAGGCTTCAAGGATGCAATGAAAAGATCTGAGGACTCAAGGAGTTTGTGAATTAGGTCGTGCATAGTATGCAATCGAGAGATTTTTCGTGTGCTGAACTGTCGAATGTACTTGATATCCTTGTTTCTGGCTTCAGAAGCTTCTTCGGAATACATGCCAATTCTCAGCATAAAATTCTCCATAACTTTTCCCCCATGTAGCAGTATTTTATGAACTGAAAAAGGCATGTAGTAACATGGATATAAGCTCACATGCAGTTTTGCTGTCCTAAAAGCATACTCGTTGAAAAAGAGAAGAGGAATTTTTCTGCTACTAACTAACATTTGTAGTATGTTTCTAAACATTTTAATGAGTTCTTTATTTACTCCAGTTATTTCTGACACTTGATCAAAATTCGAGAAAAACCTACGAGCCGTATTACTACAATTAGAGTTACCAGATCCTTGACTTGGTTGATCAATTATTAACCCCATCTTCTTTTGAAATTCGTTGCGAATTCTTTTCTTAGCTTCTTTCATCGTTTCTTTATCCTCTTTCTTGCATATGCTCCATTTGCAGATTTGTAACCGATAAGCAATATGTAGTATACACTCCATGAACCTAATCCAGACATGCAAAGTAGAAAGACCAAATTCTAAGCTGGATACAACTTCTTTCTTCTGCTTTACACGCTCTAGATCATTCATTTGTGATGGTGTCGCTTTGCTGATAGTGAGTCTCTATCTGTATTTTTTCTTGAGATAAAAATTCACAAAGCTAAAATGGTCAATTTTGACACTAGATTTCTTTATATATTGTTGCTTCGTGAAAAAAAATTTAAAAAATCAAACCACAATTCTCGTAGTTTTATTTTTATGAAACTTTCATTTTTGCAATTCATAGTTTTTGGAAATAAATTTACAATATTATAAGGTTTAAAGATAAAGAAAATATTGGTGCAGGTACAATTCTCTTAAATTCTCTGAAATTCTTAAGTTTTCTTAAAATGACGTTCACAGTCACGAGAACGTGATGGGATTTTAAATGTCCGAGAAATATAGAACTCTACTCTCAGTAGGCCCCTCGATGCGCTTATGGTAACTTAGCTCGGACAAAAATCATTGAAATTGAAATTAAATTGCCAATTAAAATATGTTTACATTTATAAATTTGCAAAACATGGTTATTTTAATGAATGCCAGAGATTAAAGTCCATGAGTAATTTATATTACGGTTTTATATATTTTCCACTAATTCTACAATTATTTCTCATAATTCACATTCTTTTATAAGTTATTATTTTTTACACTAGAATATTATATTTTTATTCAAACTGATAAAACTTTTAATGCAATATCTATATTTATATGAAAATGATTATAATTCAAAGTGATCGGAAAATTGTTCTTTAGTTTCTAAGCCAGATTACGTTTTGCATTGGCAAATAAAATTAGACGAACAAAATTTCACCGGCGCATTCATAAAAAATATGATGTTCCATAGAATGTATTTTAAAATAAACTGTAAAATATTATAATTGATACAGCTTACACGAAATATTTACGTACGTTATATGGTATAAAATTTTAAAATGCAAATAATATCAATATTATTCAAAATATTTTTGAAGCTTTTTTCAGAACTTTTAAATATATTTTGAAGAATTTCCATTTTTTCCTAAAATTTTTGTAAACTTCTGAAAAAATTGCCTCAAAATCTTCCAGATTAGAAAAAAATTGGTATCACTCTTTTAAAATGTTTTGAAATATTTTTAGGACTGAAAAATCCCAAATAATAAAACAAAAAAACTAGAAAATTTCGTAATTGTTGCAATTGAGAAAGCAATTTTTTAGTCAATATTATCCATTGATTCAAACTATAATAATCAAATATTTTTATCATAGAAACTTTGTTTAATGTTAAATTTCTTTAAATTGTTGTTTTAATTTAAAATAACAATAATTTTACAAAAATATTGCACGAAAATAAATTTAAAAACACGTACGCTTCAAACAAAACAAACTTTGCAAGATTCAATTCAGCACTGATTTAGCGCGAATTTTATTTTTCAAATCAATTATTTTATTTTCGCGAACATTTCTGCAATTTAAAAAAAAAAGTTTTCATCCAAAAATATATTTTTTTAATTATTGTTATTTTAAATTCAAACAATAAGTTTTTTAATGTTGAAACATAAAAAAGTTCATTTTTTGATATCAATATTTTATTATTTTATTTTTAAAAATATTTGTGAACAAACTATTTATTTTATTGTTAAAATTAGGGAGTTGTCTAGTCCGGATATTTTATAATTCAGAAATTTTCTTTCGTGAATTCTCAAATTCGTTAATATAATAAATTGTCGAGAATTTCCCAATTCAGGACTTTTATATTTCGACATTGTTATTATTTCGGGACTTTTTGCAGTGACGGGAATTTTATTTATCTGAAGAATCGACTGAAAAATCCCGAAAAATAAAATTCCTGACACTGTAAATTATATCATTTTGAGAAGATCCAGAATCGTCTTCTGAAATCAATCACTGTTTAATTTTTAATACTCGAACTGAAGTTGAATTTTTAAATTCATTTTCATTTCTCGATTTTCCCGGTCGCGATTCTGGCTCAATTTAGAACTTCCATTTTTTTTGAAATGTTAATTTTTTGATTCGAACTTCCAGGAAAATAATTTTATTCTTTAAGAGGTTTTCTACCAATCTCGTTGATAACACAGGCCGACAAAATTTGACAAAGGTCCGGAACCAGAGACCAGACCTAGTATATCCGAAGGTTTTTGCTGCGCTGAATCCGAATCCGACCTCAGAAAAATTCCATCACCCTCAGTTTTCGAGATATTGTAACCTAAAAGTGCAAACAACACTGTTTTTTGCTGAATTTGAGGTTACATAGCATCTTGAATAAATTTTTTTTCAAAAACGGGCGAAAGCATCACAAAGGAGCACCCTTGCCCTCTGAAATCCATTTTTCAGATTCAAGATAGCTTTTTTTTCATCGATATATCATTGATTGAAGTTAAGTATTTTCGCAGTTTCGTAACAACGTTAAAACACCCTATATAGCATATGTGAGGCTATAAGCCCACTTTATAAGTAATCGTATTCGATCGAAAAAATCTATATATAGGTTTTTGAGGTTGCTCATTAAGAATATGAAGTCAGATTTTGAAAATTCAATATGTCTGCCATTTTGAATCCGCCATTTTGAAGTGTTAGGGCGGAGTAGGTAACAAGGATCGGGGGTTAAGGAAATTGGATTATAGGGGTTTAAGCTCAATGATACGGATTCGGATTCAGCGCAGCAAAAACCTTCGGGTATAGTAGGTCTGGTCTCTGGTTCTGAGAATTGTTGGTCTGTGTAATTTTTTATTTTAAGAAATTTATGTAAAAATTATAATATTTTTATTTCTATAAACAATTTTTTTTTAAATAAAATTGTTGCAATAAAAGCGTTTCGAAGAGTTTTTCTTTAATCTTTTGGAGAATAAAATGAATATTTATAGGTCGGCCAAGGATTTTTTTTCTTTACAAAATTTGGCTTACGTCTTCTTTTTTCCAGTTGTTTTTACTATAGCACAATTTAGGTTTGTATCTTTGGGCGAAGAAATCGTTCTATAGTTTGGCAAATATTCTTTATAAATCAATATTTTGAACAGAAAATTACCTTGAGTGACCTTTAATTATAATTTTATAAACGTCAAAACCCCAGATTTAAATGTTTTCTATGAAAAACACAATCCATGAGTGACATAATGAAATCGGAAACAATAAAAGTCAATGTATTCACGAACAAGCATTTTGAACAACACTGAACTTGAGCGAACATTAAATATATATTTTAGAATGTTGACAAAAATCAAGTGCTATTTTCTTACAAAAAAAAATTTGTGGGGGTGAAAAATTGTAAAAAAATAAATAAACCTTAAAAAAGCACCCTCTTAAATACCTTTTTTAAATAATAATTTGTTTAATCCCTTCAAGCTTTCCTACTTTTTGATAGTCCTACTTTCAACTTTATGTGAAGTTATGAGATTTTCATTATTCTAAAATGATTATTCAAGTATTAAAAAATGTTCAGTTCTAACTCTGCAATCTTATACACTTTTAATTTCTAAATAAATAATTTGAATGTTTCAATCGAAAATTATCGAATAATCTCAATTCAATCATTCTTCCATATTTAAATAGCTTTAAATTTCGAATTATTCAATATACTGAAGACTACAAATTTAAAATGTCTTAACTATTAGAACTTTATATATTTTTGGAATTACTGCTCTGTAAACTAAATAGTACTTATTCTTTTATTCGGACATTACAACCCTAAGTGTTAAAAAAAGTTTTCAAAACAGTTTTGAAAAGCTTAGAACAGGTCAGAGGTGTTAATGGTTCAATATATATGATAGGACCGCTATAAATTTGAAATAAGTCTACTTTTTCATGTTTGACCTACAATTATTCAATTTTAAAAGTTACGAATTAAAATGGTGAAAAATACATTTTAATTC
>NC_046659.1:43202049-43210924 GCF_010883055.1 Belonocnema kinseyi | reverse complement strand
ATGTGTATACTTCAATCTGAGTGCACCTGAAAACATCGAATTTAAAATGCGTTGAATTCAAGGTATATTTCGAAAAGAACACTGAAAGCAGAGGATCGACTTTCAAAAGAAGCAACCAAGAGTAAGAAAGTTTAACCGAAGGCTTGAAAAATTGAAAATTTTACAATTAGTGTATTGTATATTGTATTGGTACCCCGAAAGAGTATAATTAGTTTTTAAATTTTCTAAAGTTCAACTTATTTACATACCTAGAGGTCAAAAAAGTCTACCCAACTTTTTCGGATTTTACTAATTTATTTTCTGAGATATTCGTATTAAATTCACCCCCGTTAACCAGTGACTGGAATGCATTAAGAAAAAATCGACAAGACCCAAAGAGAAAAATTGGACGTACAGCGAATTTTTTCATTTTTAATTGAGATTATCTTTGTAACTTGTGATTTCAAACATTTTCATAGAAATTTTTGTTTTTAAAATACTATAGAAAAACATCAACAATATCCAGATATCAAAATCATAATACAGCAAATTTTCTGTAGTTTTATAGGGAGGGCAAAAATATCTGAAAAAAAATTCCCGATTCGATAAAATTCTCTCTGTCCCGATCAATAAAATTGCAAAAGTAATAAAATTCCCGAACAGTTTGTAATATTTCCGAATTTGAAAATTCCAAATATTAAAATTCCCTGAATAAAATTATTTCTCAATTAATATTATTTATTTATTAAAAATACGAGACTAAAATATTTTTATCAAATAAATTTTTGTTTAATATTTAAAGCGATAAAAAATTATTGTTTGAATTCAAAATTAAAATAATTCTACGTAAAACGTTTAGACAAATTAATGTAAAAAGACGTGCATCTCAAACAGAAAAAAAAAATTCACCCTTAATTTTCTTTGAACCTAATATCTTTTCCAAACCAACTTTGCAGGATTTAAATCACTAATTTATCTCAAAATTTCTTTCGAATTTTTTAAATTAAGAGTTCGATTTTTCGGAAGATTTTTGGTAATTTAAAAAAAATACTATGTAAATTTTCAACTAAAATATCTGATCCAGATATGTACGTGTGTAATATCTTTGAATATACTAATGAAATCTTACTGATTTTTGGATTTCAGATTATCTGTTTGACAGAAATCATGTTAATAACAAAAAAAAACGTTTTGTGGCAGCGGCCAGTTTTTTTTCCTCTCCGTTTTCAATTTTTTGGCTACTTTTGAGGTTATGTACAGAAGACACAACATTTTTTGGGATTTTTTCTTTAGTTCCCTACCGATAGAAATCTCTTGAGTATTCTCTAGCGAAATAGCCTGGCCCATTTGAGACTATAAGCAGAGTCAATTTGGACAATTTATGGTAGTCTCGGAGATAGTTTGAGAGATTAGGGTCCTTTTCAAGGTCCTTTTAGTGGTCCTTTTAAGAGTGGTGCGACGGTAATATAATGTTCCTTTTGTATTTTTCACGTGCCGGGCGGGCAGAGTTATTTACAGTAGTTGGCCGTCGCTAATCCGACTTTCCCTTTTTATATTTCTCTTCAAATTATTAACACTTTTTTTTTAATTGAGCAATTTTCTCATTATACTTATTTATAATTATAATTTATATGCTAATATACCATTTTCTAGTTGAATTCAAAAATGTTGTCTTTTTTGGCGTATCTCATTCCATTTACGAGAAACGTATTAATTCCAATTTTAAGCATTAAAAAAAAAGTTAGATATCTGAAATCATCAAAAGCCGTAGATTCCGAATTATTATATTTTAGGCTGTTAACTATGAAATTTAAAGAAATCTATTTCTAAATTTTAATCCGAAAGCTTCCTGGTAATAAGCGTAGAAAAGAGAAAAATTAATATTTTCAGATTTCAGCGCAAAAGTGATGATTATTCTATTATTTTGAATACGCAATTTTTCCATCTGCCTAAAATTCCACAATAAGAATAAGATACCTCCTAAATTTATTCACTTCTATTTCCATAGCAACCGCCACACAGTTTTCTATTCTCCCAAAGAGAACGTGTTTTCAATATATTTAATTCCTTCTAATTGTACCGGTAACGCACCTCACAGAGATATTTTTTATTCCTCAGAAGTGGTCATATTTTGATTTTATTTTATTCCTTCTAATAAGTTCACAAAATATGTGTAATAAGTTGTTTTAATGCCTTTATGCGGAATGTAAATTCTGACATTTTAATTCTCACTAATTCATCTCTGCCTCTCTAGAGCTAAAATTATTTAAATTCACACATTTGCATAGATTTCTTTGTTGCATTTTTTAAGACTCTTTAAATAAATTATTAAAATATAAATAAATACAAATTTGAATATTTTTCGAATTTATAAGCTATAAAAAGGTTCATAGGAATACAAATTCTTAATTTTTCTGAATTCATCGCTTGTCACCGGGTTAACAAAGGACCCTTGAATGTCGGCTACTCTATTGGTATACCCCCTCTGCTTGTTATTTATGAATCGAATTCTTATTTCAATTTCAGCCTCTCTGCTTTTTATTTTTGATCGTATTTCTTTTTCAACTTCGGAAAGGACATTTTAAAGCCTTTAAAACATTTGAAAAAATTACCTGGACCTTTTAATATATCTACCTGAGTGCCTGCGGAGAATTTCTCTGAGCTTCTCTGACCCTAGAGAATCTTTAAAATATACTCAGAGATTTCTTTCGGTAGGGTTGTATCATATAGTACTGCTGTTTCTCTTTAATTTGAGAGTCGCAGAGTTCAATTACCATTTTTCTTTACTAAGGTTCGCCAATTTGAAATGACGAGATATGTCCCATTATGTATTGAGCATTTGCTTTAAATACTTTGAGGCAGATATTTTCTACTGGATGTTTTCTCTTGAAAATTTGTATTTAGAGGTGTTCGGGGTTGTTGAAATCCCCAAAATTTGGTGTCTTCTGTACATAACCTCAAAAGTAGTCAAAAACGCCATTTTTGGGTACATAACCTCAAATATCTTAAAATCCTGACGTTTTTGCGCCAATTCCAGCCCTATTCGACTCTCCGTATTTCAGCTATAAAAGTTTCGGACCTCACTGCAAAGATATTATAAACGTAGATGTGGTGCGGGCTTAGTTTTCTGCGATAAATATAGACGGCGCGTCCGGCGAAAATTGTCAGTTCCCCTCTACCCACCACAACCCGTAGATAGCACCCATAGCTCGGACATGAACCATTTAAATTGAAAGTAAATTCCAAATTAAAATTTTTTTACATTTATAACTTTGCAAAGCATGGTTATCTTTATTAAATGTCAGAGAGAAAAGGCCACGAGTATTTTTTACTTCGATTTAATACATTTTCTTCTAATTTTAAAATTATTTTTCAAATTTATATCCTTGTGTACGTTATAATTTTTTTACTCTATAATATTGTCACATCCCGCGAATCTTATAATAATAATAAATAATGATAAGAAATGGATTATAATTACATAACATTTATATTCAATAATACGAGTAACTCAACAAGTTAAAGATTATATTCAACATCCAATTATTATTGTAAACAAAACCTAGTATTGTTAAAATCATTCATGAAGATCAGATTTGTAAAGAAGCGACGCAACAGTGTAAAGTTAACCCAACAGCCCAAGAAAAGCTACGCATCATCTTTTGCGCAAAAAACAGGCATACGTTAATTAAAAAGCAATAAATTAATTAACAAGGTAACCAGAACAGGCAGCTGCATTTTCAATCCCATACGTTTACAAAATGCTGGTACCTACACCACATGTACATCTTTTTGTCATTCTGACCTACATATTTCTATGACGGAGACCAGCAGCTTAGATCTAAAAGCAATAAACAGCTTAATAATGATGACAGCTATAGGAGGGTGAACCGTTCTCACACAACCAAAACAACACACGCAAACCTTATGCTCCTCTACGCATCATAATATCTTACCCTTGAACACCTAGGAAGGGATACCATATATTTTGGTAACTGCGCCATTCTCCATATTTGGGCACATAAAGATTCCTAATCACTGATTGGCTATCTCATTAATTACCCCCATGGTACTTTGGAAGAGATACAAGGCATTAGTTTACTGCGACATTCTCCGTATATGGACATATACATAATTCTCAACGTCCATTGGACAATTAGGGTCTTACCACTCTTCTACCTAATTGATTGACAACGCTGATTGGGACCAAGAAGAATCCCTACTTCTAAAACCACTCACTGGTACGGGAATCTAAGAAGGGATCTTGTGAATAAATACAGCGGATTCGAAAGCAGAAATCAGTTTAGTTGATTAGTTCCAGTTTCAGTTTAGCTTGTACCTGTTTAGTCGATTATACTCCAGCTTCAGTCTTTACCCCAGTCTCAGTTCAGTCTCAGTGCAGTCTAAGTTAGACAAATCCAGATTGTAAAGAATCTTCGAAACCCTAAACTCCGGTCCAACAGTGTTGGCCCGTCAACTATTTAAACCTAAAAATCTACGAAGAATAGCTTCTGTGTGAAAGCCGAGTCAAGAACACCTGCCACAAAGGGACAACGTAGCCCAGGTGCACTGACCTTGCCATCTCAGCCTGCAGAGCCATATTCAGCGCTATCCAGCCCCTGCGGGTACCCATAGACAGGTCCGTTAAACGGTTTCAACAGAAGGACGGGCTACTTTCGATTCAAGGAACGAGAGGGCGAATTGTCCACTCTCTACAAAAAGGGAACTTTTTAAGTAAACCAGGGAATCAAATGATTTAAACCAATTCGGAGGTTTATCAGGAAACTTTTATCAAATCTGATCTTTATATTTAAATTCTCTTAAGAGAATTTATTTAAGTAATTATTAATACTTAAATAAATATTCATTAGTTTATATATTATAACATATTTGATTTAATTATTGTATTTGGTAGTTATCCTCATACCAGTTTTCTAGTTTATTTAAAATTAGATTCTAAAACGAGGAACCACTTTGAATAAAATAAAATACAAGGTAATTTACATCTCGTAGGACGTAACAATATTATATTTTTATTCAAACTGATAAAACTTTAAATGCAATATCTATTAAGAGTTCTTTGATATTATTTAGTATTTATTTTTATTTTTGTGATCTGCAATTTCTATGAATTTTTTATACTATTCGTCTAATCAAGTTCTCGTATCTATTTTCCAATTTCTTAATTATTATATATTCTAACATTTTTATAAAAATATAATTATAATTCCAAGTGGCAGGAAAAGTGTTCTTTCGATTTTTAAATGTTAAGGCGGCAGTTCTAAGCGAGATTACGTTTCGCATCGACAACAAAAATTACGCGAACAGAATTTCACTGGCGAATTCATAAAATATATCGTGCTCCATAAAATATATTTTAAAATAAACTGTAAAATAT
Organism: Belonocnema kinseyi; assembly: GCF_010883055.1. Classification (NCBI taxonomy): domain Eukaryota; kingdom Metazoa; phylum Arthropoda; class Insecta; order Hymenoptera; family Cynipidae; genus Belonocnema; species Belonocnema kinseyi. Next base: position 43,205,547 of record NC_046659.1, on the reverse strand, counting down.
TATAATTTATACAGCTTACTTGAAATATTTACGTAAGTTACACAATATTATACAAATTATTTTTGAAGTCTTTTCAGAATTTTTAAATATATTTTTAATGACTCCCATTTCTATCGCAAAATTTTTGTAACATTCGAAAAAATTGCATGAAAATCTTCCAGATTTTTTTACAATTTTATCAATCTTTTAAAATGTTTTGAAATATTTTTATGACTGAAAAATCCCGAATAATAAAATTCCCGACACTGTAAACTTCCTGAAATTATAAACTGCAGAATTCTGAAAATTCCGAATTTAAAAATTCCAAAATAATAACATTCTGGGCAGTTTACAATATTTTATTGAACTTGAAAATTCCCGAATAATAAAATTTCAGGTCGAATGTTGTCCCATTATTAAAGATGCAAACTAGAAAATTCCCGAATGGTAGCAATTGAGAAAATAATGTTTTAATCAATATTACTTACTTATTAAAAATAAATCAATCAAATATTTTAATTATGGAAACTTCGTTAAATGTTTAATTTTTAAAATTATTGTTTAAATTTCAAATAACAATAATCGCATACAAATGTTCTGCAAAATTAAATTTAAAAACACGTGCTCTTCAAACAAAACAAAATTTGTAGGATTCAATTCAACAATGATTTAGCGCGAATTTTATTTTTATTTTTTTTTAAATTAATCATTTTATTTTTGCGAACTTTTTTGTCAGTTAAAAAGGATATAATGCATTTTTTCAACAACTACAAAATTCTGTCGGCAATTCTCAAATTCAGTAATATTATAAATTGTCCAGAATTTCGAGAATTTTTACGGTGATGAAAATTTTATTTTTGGGAAGAAGCAACTGAAAAATAGCAAAAAATCAAATTCCCGACACTATAAAATTCGTGAATAATAAAATTCCGAAATATAAAACTCTCCAATTGCAAAAATTTAGGAAAAATAAAATTAAAATTTGAAAATTCCCCACCGAAAATTGCTGAATTATAAAATTTCCAAACTAGCAAATTCCTGAATTCTAACAATAGAAAAAAAGGTTTTTCATTAAATATTCTTTATTTATTGAAAACACAATAATCGAATACTTTTATCAAATACATTTTTTTAATATTTAAAGTTTAAAATATTATTATTTAAAATTTTAAAAACAATTGATAAAAAAATATGCATATTTCTGCGTTAAAAATTTTGTTTGATAATGTACAAAGCATTTTTTAAAAATTAAACAATGATTATTCTTTAAATTTCAAACAATAATTTATTAAAATTATTTAATTATTGTATTTTCAAGAAATAAATATTATTGATCGAAAATTCTTTTCTTTGTGTTTAAATTCGGGAACTCCATAATTCGGAGATTTTTTACTTTGGACATATTCTGTCGGAAATTTTCTAATCCGGTCGTCGGAGATTTCATTTTTTGTGATTTTCCATTCCTCGCTTTCGGAATTTTTTCAGTGGTCCCATATTTTTATACCTTCTCTTAAAATTATGTCATTTTTCAAAATAAAAATTCAACATTTAATTTTGAAATCATCAAAGGTATTAATTTTCTTTTCAATTATTTCAAATCTTCTAAAATGATTTTTGATATTTTTCGGAACTTTTAAATATTTTTAAACGGATTCCAATTTTTTCTAACATTTTTGTAAAATCCTCCACACAAAATTGTTTCAAGAGCTTCCAGATATTTTTTCCAATTTTGTAAATATTTTTAAATGTTTTAGAATATTTTTGAACATTCTCTTTGAGTTATGGACTTTTTCGAAATAAAAAATCATTTTAAATCTTTCTAGAAATCTTAAAAAAAATTTTAATCTTTCAAAATTCTATAGCTCAATCTTTTTCTTTAATTTAAAACATTCAAAAACCTACAGCTCATTCGATTTTTTTCCTGAATTAAACAATTTTAAACTTTTACTTTCAAATAAAAAATTAAAAAGTAGAAAAATTATAATTGTAACATTCAAAGTTTAAATTTATCACTCTGAAATGGTGACAATTCATTTTTCACTTGTTGAATACTGAAAATTGTTGTTTTTTGTTCAATTTACAAATTGAATATGTTAAAAATGGAATATTTTATGCTGAAATAATACTTCAATATGATTTTGAAATTGAATAAATGTGTTCATTTAAGAATCGATTAATTTGAAGTGATTTTTAAATTGAACATTGTTTATGAAGACTCAATCGCATGTTTACACTTGTGTGACTATTTTCAATTGTTTACTACGTTCAAGGTTTGTTTTCTTCACAAAATTTCGCTTACGTTTAATTTTTTCCAGTTGTTTTTACTATGGTACAATTTAAGTTTGTATCTTTGGGTGAAGAAACCCGTTCTATAGTTTAACAAATATTCTTTATCCAGGAGTCAATTTATCCAGGAACAAGCACTTTGAACAAAACTGACCTTGAGCGAACATTAAATATATATTTTTTAAAGTTGACAAAAATCAGGCGCTATTTTCTTTTAAAAAAATAATAATGTGTGGGGGTGCTGAATTACCAAAAAAATAAATTAATAAAACTTGCGAAAGCACCCTCTTAAAGATGTTCATTTCTCATCCTGTAACTTTATACGATTTTACTTTCTAACTAAATAATTTGAAATGCTTCAATCTGAAATTATCGAACAATTTCAATTCAATAATTCTTACATATTTACATACCTTGAAATTTCGAATTATTCAATATGCTGAAGACTACAAATTTAAAATGTCTTAAATATTAAGGCTTTATATATTGTTGGAATAGCTTCTCTGTAGACTGAATAGACCTACAATTGTTCAATTTTAAAAGTTACGAATTAAAATTGTGTGCGCGCGCGTGTGTGTGTGCGTGTGTGTGTTTGTGTATAACCAAATATTATACATGTGTATACTTCAATATGAATACAGCTAAATACATTGAATTTAAACTTTTTACTTTTTCACGATGTAGCAATTTCGAATCCCAGAGTAAGTTATTTTTGGCCTAACCTATAACTTATGACGAAAATTGTGAAAATTCAAACAATAAGCCTGCATGCTGAAAATGAGGTAAATTTTAACGTTAAAATTTGAGTTGTTAAACTGAAAGCTGAAAATTTTTATAATTTTACAATTAGTGTTTTGTACATTGTATTGGCATCTTAAAAGAGTATAATTAGTTTTTAAATTAGTTTTTAAATTCTCGGAAGTTTTCCTTTTTTACTACCTAGAGGTAAAAAAAGTCTTCAACTTTTTTGGAATCCAATATTTTATTTTCTGAGAGATATTCCTATTGAATTTACCCTCGTTTATCAGTGACTGAAATGCATTAGGAAAAATCGCCAAGACCCAAGGATCAAAATTTTACACACAATTTTTTTAATAAATACTGTAGGAAAACCAGGCGCGCATCCATAATAGTGACGAAACGGCGATCGCCCCTCCCTCCCAGGATTTTTAGACTTACCGTAAAATTTTACATATGTATGTATAAACACAACATGTCTACACAATTTTTTGA
>NC_046659.1:43200954-43202038 GCF_010883055.1 Belonocnema kinseyi | reverse complement strand
CCCCCCCCCCCAGGATACTTCTCTGGATCCACGCCAATGGAAAACATCGAAAAGATTCAGGTGTCGAAATTATAATTACAGCGAATTTTCGGTACTTTTACAGGAACGCCTGGAATACATGAAAAAATAAAATTCCCGATTCGGTAAAACTCTCTCTGTCTCGAATAATAAAATTCCAAAACTAATAAAATTCCCGAACAGTTTATAATATTACCGAATTTGAAAAATTCCAAATAATGAAATTCCCTATATAAAATTGTTTCTTAATTAATATTATTTACTTATTAAAATTACGATAATAAAATATTTTTATCGAATAAATTTTTGTTTAATATTTAGTGTTAAAAAATTATTGTTTAAATTTAAAATAATTCTACAAAAAATGTATAGAAAACTTATGTAAAAACACGTGTGCCTTAAACAGAAGTATAAATTTTGTTAGCATTGTTTTATGTCGAAATTTCATTGTAGTTTCTTTTTTTTTTATAAAAAATTATATTTTTCGAGAAGATTTTTTTTTAATTTTTTTTAAAGACTATGTCCAGAATACCTGGCTGAAGCTTCAGATCTGAAAAAATTGAGGTATACCAAAGATATTAGGTCCAAGATACGGCATGGGTCAGTGGTGGGAACGGCCGATATATATCTAACTACATTTTCGACCATATCGAGGTGCTGCCCTCTTCAACTTTTCGTCGTTTCTATGGCAACCGCGTCCTTCGACCACATCAATGGGCGGGGTGCACACTACAGTGATCCCAGATCTGAAACGAGATGTGGTCCAATGCTATCACAGGGCTATGTCCATGTGAATATAGTGGGAGACGATATAAATGACTGGGTCGCGCGCGCAACCCATTCCTCCTCTTCTGAATTTGAAAACTCGAAGGTGCACGATTGTCGGTTGGAACACTTCGGCGATTCTATTTATATCTCTATCCGCTTTGAAATAAAATCAAGAGATTAGGATTTTAATATTTGCAGATTTCGATGCTGGCGATTCTCATGATTTAAATACTTCGCGCGCCTCTTTATATGCGCATATTTTGAGATTACGTTATTTCAAGCATAAAATATAAATGAT
>NC_046659.1:43197454-43200854 GCF_010883055.1 Belonocnema kinseyi | reverse complement strand
GCCACATACTTGTAGAGGCGCGAAATGTACCGATTGGTTCCGCAACATGCTTGTAGAGGCGCGACAAGCAACTATATATTCCGTCGCGCCAAATCATAGTACATTTGAAATACAAAATGGTAATAATCTAATTTTACTTTATAAGTGACTAAAAAAATAATTTTAATGTATCTTCACAAAGATATGTATACTTGCAGATGGTGATCCAAAAGATTGGTGAGCTGAAGATACGAAATTGCTAGTTCTAAAGAGTCCACACTTGTGACAACACGTGGTATCTTTTTACGTTTAAATATTAGCTATTTCCGTTCTTCTAGGATTTCATTTTTTTTCGTCTATTCTAGGCCTTACGTTTACCAACATTGATTTAGTATTTTTGTTGTTTTAATATATGAGGTAATTATATTTTTTAAACCGCAATCCTAAAAATAATATAAATCAATGCTATAAATTCACAGAACTATTAAACAAATTTCTGCATTTTAGAATCAAATGCTAAACAATTAAAAAGTGTAACATTCAATTTTAAATTGGTTTTGAATTTAAGGGTTCAATATCGTAACATTGATAACTGTAAGCCTTCTAACTGGATTAGACTTAAATGAATGGCCTCCAAAATTAGATAATCCTTAAACACAAACATTTAGAATTCTGCATTTTAATTTTCAATGCAAAACGTTCAAAATTAAATAATTTGAATTTATCAGGTTATACTTGAGACATATTCAAACTTTAACAAATATTACGGCTTGGGTTGTTAATTCATCAACTCTATGAAAAACTTTTTCAAATCATACAATTCGTGAAATTTTTGTTTATAATAATTACTCAATTTGAATGTTAAAAATCGCAAATATATTAAAACCGTGAAATTTAAAATTCCTCTAATTAATAAAGTTTTTGACTTCGAAGGCTTTACACTTATTCGTATTTTGCACGAGGCTTGAAATTGAATAATTTTTCCATTTCAGCTTTAAATTATTTATATCCTAAAGCTGCAAAAAAATGTATTGTAGAATCATAAGTGATTCCACTTGAAACTCTTAACATTAAATAATTTAAAATGACAGGTTACACTCTGAGAATATTAGAAATGTTTAAGGTATTGATACTTAATTTTTCGCTTCTAAAAGAAAATAATTACATTGTAATTGTAATTATTATCATTTCAAATTTCTCTTATTTAAAACCTTTTAATTTCAAAGGCAAAATAGCAAAATAGTTATGCTTAAGCTTAAACGCTTCTTTATATTTTGAGATTGTCGACTTCTGAAAACTTTTAAACAAAAAATTGTAAAACTATGACTATGAACACTTACCATTCTAAAAGATCCCAGTTTAAAATTTCAAGCAGAAAGGTTACCAAAAAGTTTTAATTCAGTACTTGAAATACTTACAACTGCAAAATTCTAATTTAAAATTTAGGAAGTTTTAATGCATTACAAAAAGTAACTCCTTCTTTCTTTGGATTTCCCATTATTTTTTATGCTGTCAAAATTTGAATTTTTTATTCTTAACAAAAATTCAAAAAGTTGTAAAGATAACCTTTTAGGGCATTTAGAAAACAAACTTTTTCTTTTCTTGCCATTTTTTCATATCATCCGTTATTTGGCTTCAAAGATTCATTTTCATGTGTGAAATAGTTTTTTAGAATTTTGTAAATGCTATAACTCTAGGGTAATATTTAACTTTATGAAAAACGTCATCAGGATAAATTGTTCGAATTTTTAAATACTATGAATAACCGCACAGAGATATCCTGAATTTTGAAATAAGTGGTCTAAAGAATATTCAAAATGTGCCCACTTTTTGAAGGTTCATACAAAAATGGCTGGCTAACGAACTTGATCTTTAGTTTAGGACACTAAACGAGTGTACGAAAGGCCAATTTAATAGATTAATTTTTTCAAACATTATTGTGTACACAAACAGAATTACAGTCGTACATACAGACAGACACACATACAGACAGACGTATTCATAAAAACCTGTTTTTCGGATTCAGGGGGTCTCAAAACGTGAACAGTTGACAAAACCTGGGGGGTTGGGGGGTCAAATTTTACACAAATCTAATACCTTCTCTGATGAGAATGTAAAAAATACACTGAAAGAAAACTTTGTTTATGTTCACTACTATATCACCATTCATTTACTACATAATGATTTAAATGATGCTCGATTTATTAACTAAATTGTAGGTAAATATTTAATTCGTGAAATCTGGTGAAAGAATATTATGTCATTTACATTAGACGGAATTTTAACTGAACTTTACTTCAATTTAACCAAATTTTACTTAAATTTTTGAATTTGAATAAATTGTATTTACTTTTTCAAATTATCTAAATTGTATTTTCAATCTTCAAGCATTAATAGAATTTTTTTTGAACTTACTTACTTAGCATCTCGTAAATTTCTATTTTAAAAGATACCAGACGAGAAATTAATTTAATTTAGTTAAACTTTATTTGATTTTTTAATTCATCTAAATTTTATTTAAATTTAGAATTTAGCTATATTTTATTTAAATTTTAAATTCAACTAAATTCTATGAAAATCTGGAATTTTACTAAATTTTATTTAGTTTAGAAATTTATCTTAATTTCATTCAAATTTTCAGTTTAGTTTCAACGAATAGTTTCAATGAATATTTGCAAGCTCTCTTTAATTTTAATATGATTAGACAATTCAGTGTTCACAACTTTTTTGGCATACAGAGTCAGCCGACCGATTTTCCTATAGAAAAGATTGCTATAGTGATGGCGAAGGCGAACGCGAGAAACGGAAAATCACATTCGGTTTGGAATTTAACAGGGTGCCATTCACATCTACTATCACTTTCAATATCAGCTTCAAAACATATGCCTTTATCTCTCAAGTTGTAATTTCTCTAATTCAAATTTCGCGCCTTTTATTTTACTCAACACACACAGCGCCACCTTCAGTTTATTCCCGCCATTCCGATTTGATCCTAACCTCTAAATCTCACATTATAATTCTGACTCCAAACCAAATACCTAGCATTATGGCATAAAATCATCTCTGGACATAAAATAATCATAGCCATGGCCAAATAGGTCACGCTTTAATTGCCTGGAGTGTTTTTTCTCCAGACCTACGCTAATTGTTCTTCCCCTCCCTAGCGCAACTGCAGTGGAGTGGGGAGAGAAAGAAAGAAGAAGAAGGACAGTGTGCCAGTGATACCAGATCTGAAGCGAAATGTGGTCCAATCCTATGACAGGACTATGTACGTGTGAATATAGTAGTAGACGATATAAATCACTGGATCGCGCGCGCAACCCATTTCTCCTCTTCTAAATTTGAAAACTCGAAGGTGCACGATTGCCGGTCGGAACACTTCGGCGGTTCTATTTATATCTACCCGCTTTGAAATAAAATC
>NC_046659.1:43194053-43197354 GCF_010883055.1 Belonocnema kinseyi | reverse complement strand
TTATGTTATATTATAATAGCCTTATTTATATCTTGATCCGCATTTGAAAGAAATTAATGAAATTGTCGATTTTAATGATATTTGAATATTTCGCACAATTTAAAAAGAAAAATATGTATGCAATATCAGAATATTAATACAGTGATTAATATTTGGCTGTAAATTATATAGTATACTTTATATTGTGTATAATATTGTTCATGATAAAAATAAATGATATAATTAAGAATGTAGTAATATAATTATATATAGAATAGAATAGAATTTATTGTCTTCATTGCATACTTTTGCAAGTTTTTACTATATTCTTTTTCTCTCTTCAATTTTTAAATAAAACGAAGCTACCTATTTTCTCTCTTAGAATTTTCATATGCACAGATGATAATTAAATCAATAAATCGTTACATATTTCTGTGTCTATATTACAGTTCCTATTGTCCTTAGGCAATATTTCTTCTCTACGTCACTATTTTCTGTGATATTATAATTATAATAATATTAATAGTAATTAGCTTTAAATTATTGGACTGGGGTTTTTAAGCGTTTGATTTATCTATGAAACCAAAAAAGCTTAAGCAGCCTCCGGACTTTAGAAATTATAAAATTTGTTTATATGGATCATTTGGAATTAAGCAATTACAAACTATAGCTTCCTAGAATTTGATTATATTATACTTTTTTCATGACTACTTGGGACTTCGATTTTTAAGATTTAAAATTGCTAGCAATACTACAAAGTGTTAATAAAAAAATGTTATGCATGCTAGTACTTATAATTTGTAATTGTCCTATTTTAAATGATTCTCATAAATAAATTTTCTAATTTTGAAAGGCTGTTTAAATTTTTTCGGTTTAATAGATAAATTTAACTTCCAACGCTTAAAACTCTAGCACAATCATTTACAGCTAATTAATATCAATGCTAATATCAATATCTGTTGAGATAATATTATTATAATTGTAATATCATATATAGTTAATTATATATAATATTAATTCTATTATAATGGACCCTGATTATAATTCTTTTTTCAGATTTTCATGTCCTAACTCAAAATTTTAATTATTTTTTAGAATTCCTTGTCCCAGATCTGAATTATAGTTTTTTCAAAAAGTCTCTAATCCAATTCAGAAGTACATACAATTGCTTTGAAAAATTTCCTGTTCCAATTCAAAATTCAGGGTGAAATTAGGAAATTCAAACCTTTAAATCTGAAAATGATTTATTTGAGGTGGACATTTTTTTATTTTAAACTTTAAAAAGTAAAGCTTGACAAATTTTTAATTCAGAAATATTTCATTCAAACGCTCAGTAATTCATACGTTTAAAATACAAACTTTTAACACCTTTTAAGTTTACCATTTTTTTATCAAATTATGTTAAAATACGAAATTACCGATTTAAAATTTTTATGACTTTAACATTTTAGAGATTTCTAGTTAAAACATATAAATCACGCTATAATTTTTAAGGTTCAAAATGATAATACTTCAAGAAAATTTGAGTTCGTTACATTAAAAATTGAACGATTAAACCAATTTTTTAAATACAATCTTTTTAAAATGAAAGTAAAATTATTTTTATGTAAGTTGTTCCAAATTAATATTTTTGCATTGTTATTTATAGATAAAAATTTGAGTTTACTAATTGAAAATGTATGAAATTAACTTACTATTAAAATAATTGAATTTCCAACAAAAAAAAAAAGAAAAAAAACAAATTTGCAACAAAATAGTTACAATTTCAACAAGAAAGATGAATTTTTTAACTGAAATCTATAATCTTCAACCAAAAACTGAACTTTTTACAAATAAGTTTAAATTTTAGTTAAGTAGTTAAAATTTTAACTAAAAAATTGTGTATTCTAAAACAAAACAAAATTAATTCAACAAAAAAAGACAAATTTTATAGAAAAATTAATAAAATCTCAATCAAAACAATTAGATTTTCGGTCAGATAGTTAAGTTTCTATACATAAAAGATAAAATTTCTCCCAAAGCAGATGAATTTGCAAACCAGAAAGAAAAAATTGCTACAAAACAATTGAATTTTAAGCCCGAAAAAATTAATTAAAAAAAAACTTTCGTTTCTAAACAAATAGTTACATTTTCAACTAAAATGATGAATCTCCAACAAAAAAATTTAAACTTTTAATTAAAAGCTGTTGAACTCATCCAAAAATATATCAATTTTACACGAGAGTTGACTTTTCAGTCAATGAGGATTTTTTTAAATTGTTGAATTTCAAAGCCAAAAAGATGTTTTTTTTACGAAACAGTGTGAACTTTTTTTTAAACGGAATAGTTCAAAGACTTTTGGTTAAAAAATATAAATTTAAATAGCCTTTCAAATTTAGAAAATTTATTTATGAGGATCATTTAAAATAAAACAATTTCAAATTATAAGCACTAACAAGCACAACATTTTTTATTAACACTTTTTAAAATTGTTAGCAATTTTAAATCTTAAAAATCGAAGTTCCAAGTAGTCATGGAAAAAGTATAATGTAACCAAATTCTAGGATGCTATAGCTTGTAATTGTTTAATTCCAAATGATTCATATAAACAAATTTTATCATTTCTAAAGTCCGCAGGCTGCTTAACCTTTTTTGGTTTAATAGATAAAGCAAACGCTTAAAAATCCCAGCCTAATCATTTACAGCTAATTAATATTAATATAATTATAATATCAAAGAAAATAGTGACATAGAGGAGAAATATAGCCTAAGGACAATAGGAACTGTAATATAGACACAGAAATATGTAACGATTTAATGATTTAATTATTATCTGTTCAGGTAAAGACTCTAAGAGAGAAAATAAGTAGCTTCGTTTTTTTTTTAATTTAAGAGAGAAAAAGGATATAGTAAAAACTTATAAAAGTATACAATGAAGACAATGGATTCTATTCTATTCTATATATAATTATAATACTACATACTTAACTATATCATTTATTTTTATCATGTACAATAATATACACAATATAAAGTATACAATATAATGAACACAATATAATTTACAACAAAATATTAATCACTGTATTAATATTCTGATATTACATATATATATTTATTTTTAAATTGTGCGAAATATTCAAATATCATTAAAATTGCTAATTTCATTAATTTATTTCAAATCCGGATCAAGATATAAATAAGACTATTATAATATTATCGTTGATAATATATATATATATATATATACATATATATATATCACGGTTGTGAGACGTGGTTATGGCTGAAATTTTACCGCGATTTCGCTGGAAGCGGGTGCAATTTTTCAGATTAGCACCCG
>NC_046659.1:43189900-43193953 GCF_010883055.1 Belonocnema kinseyi | reverse complement strand
AATGATAAAATTTTCAACCAAAAGGATTAAATTTCTACTAAATAAGGTCAATTTTCAACAAAATACATGAACTTTCAACGAAATTATTTAATTTTAAAAACAGAAAGAGTATTTCCACCCAAAACTTATAATTCTAATTTTTAACAATATATTTGCATTTACAACAGAACGACTTTATAACCAAAACATATTTATAGTTCATAATTCAACCGAAAAATGCAATTTTTAATCAAAAAGTATAAATTTTCCATAAAAAAATTTAATTTCTCAAAGAAAGACGACCTTTTAACAAAACACATGATTTCTTAACCAAAAATTGTATTGATTGATTGTCAGTTTCAAAAATGTATTTTTAACGAAAGAGATTTATATAATTTATATTTTATACATGAAATAACATAACCTCAAAATATACGCATATCAAGAGGCGCGCAATCTATTCAAATCATGAGAATAGTCAGCATCGAAATCTGGAAATATTAAGATCCCAATCTCCTGAATTTATTTCAAAGCAGTTAGCTGTTAGCAGATAGATATATAAATAGAATCGACGAAGTGCTCCGACCGGCAATCGTGCACCTTCGAGTTTTCAAATTCAGAAGAGGAGAAATAGGTTGCGCGCGCAACGCAGTCATTTACAGCGTCTCCTACCAGAGATCATCTCTGCTCCTACTATATTCACACGGACAAAGCCCTGTCACAGTTTGGACCGCATCTCGTTTCAGATCTGGGATCACTGCATCTATGTTTATAATATCTTTGTACATTGCTATGAGTTTCTGTGTGCAAAATGTCGCCAAATAGCGGCGTTTCTCGCACGTGTCCCTACTTGAACATGTCGCTAAATGGGAAATTTTCTTAAAAACAATATTATTTATATATCTTGTAAAATGTAAGCCTAAAATATTTACAAGAGTACAAAAGTCTGAAGCGGTTGATGTGAGTAAAAATAAGTATCAAAATTGAGTTGGTGAAGAAAAATAAAACTATTTTTTAGTAACAGCTATCCAGTTTGTTTGCGAGAAACATTTTCTTCCCGATGATATAGTGTCTGGAAAAGGGAAATGAAGGATCCTACTAGAATTCTTTAGCATTAGTATGTATAAATTACAACTAATGTATATACAGAGATGAGGTGGGAGATTGCTTATTCCGTGTATTTGATTTCGACCGATTTACCGCAGCGCGCTTTGTTTGCCTTAAGCTTCCGGGAACTAAAATTAAAGCTCCAAAAGCGCGCCCTGTTTGCCTTATTGTTATTTTTCGGGAACTAAAATGAAAGGTGGCTTACCTGCTACTCACTTGGTAAAACAGGGTACAATTTGATAAAGTCGATAGATAAGATCGGAGTTGGCAATAATTATACATAATAAAATAATAAATTAAGAAAAATGTATCAAATCTACTCCTTTAAACTTAATTATTTAACTAAGGTTTGGCTTTAATGATTTTTTTAACTAGAAAATGTTATCATAATAAAGATAATTTTTTATTTATTATCTCCAGTTCTTAGAATAATATAATTATTAATCAATTTATAATTAATACTGTGAATAATTATACCTAATTATTTTTATCCATGTTATTTAAATTTAAATTCATTATTGTGTTTTTAAAGACAAGGAGTTTATATAATAATAATTAGAGTATGATCTTCAATTCAATAGCTTCTATATATTAGAAGCTATTCAATATCAATATTATTAATATTTTACATAATTTTCATTGTTTATATATATTTTTTTTAATTGGAATCGTAGACTAAAATTCTACTTCTTTCGGTTCAGCTGAAATAAAATCTGAATTAGTAGTTACCATTTTTATTTTTTATCAAAAGTTTAATAATAAATGATATAACTATTATTTTTCGTGGAACTTTTCCTGAATATGGATACGATAAATTATTAATACTAATTTGAAAAGATTTTTACCTATGATTTCAAATGCGATATTATATTTATAGTTAATTAAGTGGTTAATAATAACTAATATTTCATTAAATAATAAAGCTTTAACTTTGACAAATTTTTTAATGTAAAATTGTAATCACTTCGAATGAAACATTATTTTTCAATTACATTATTCAATTTTTGTCACACTGAATTAGTCTAATTTAAAAAATTGAAGTCGGTCTTCTGTTTTTCAGAGATTCTGATACAAAAAATCGTTTGATATATGTATTTTTCTTAAATTTCAAGCAAATTCAATTAGAACTTAGTCAATATCGTAAAAAAATCTAAAATCTTAGTATTTGATATGTACATACAAATAGGTGAAAAATACTGTCATGATTTGGAAGAACACCGTTAACTGCATTTCGGATAAGGCCCTTGAGCCGCCTACCGTTAATTGCTTCAGTTGACTTTTTGCTTTTTTTAATCTTTAAAATCTATCTGGAATCTATGTGGTGTAATAGAAGCCTTTCCGAATTCTTTTATATTTATCCGAAACCTTTGCAAAATATTTGACATTTTTGTAAAGTCTTCATAAGATCTTTGAGATATTATTGCAACCTTTGTGAATTCTTTGTGAAATTTTCGCGAAATAACTTTTTTAAATCTATTCAAAATGTTTAAAATCTTTGAGAATTCTGAAAACTTTGTGCAATAATAGAAGTCTTTGTAAAATAATGGAAATATCCGTGAAATCTTCTAAACATATCCTAAATCTTTTCGAAATGTTTGAAATCTTTGTAAAATCATTAGGGCGTCATTGGAATTATTTGTTCAATCATTGAAGTCTATTTTAAATCTTTGCGAAATATTTGCAAGCTTTGTGAAATCTTTAAAGTCATTGGGAAATCTTTGAAAATTTTGTGAAATCTTTCTAAAATCTTAGTGAATTCTCTCAAAATCTTTGCAAAATCATTAGGCAATTATTGAAATCTTTGGTTCAATCTTTGAAATCTATCTGAAATCTTTCTGAAATATTTGAACTCTTTGGGAAATCATTTAATTTTTTATAAAATACTGGTAAATTCTCTAAAAATCATTGTGAAATATTTGAAAGGTATCTGAAATCTTTCAAATCTATCGGAAATCTCGGCGAAATCTTTGAAAATTTTGGGAAATCATTGAAATTTTTGTGAATTGTTTAAAAGTCGTTGCAAATTATTTGAAATACTTTTGAAATATTCGGTGATATTTGTTAAATTAATAAAACCTTCATGAAATCTTTTTAAAATAATTGAAGTCTTTATGCAGTCTTTTAAATCGCCCCGAAATCTTTTAAATCTTAATTGTCAAATAACAGAAGACTTTATAAAATCTTTTAAATCTATGCGAAGTCTTTGCGAAACCTGTGAAATCGTTTCGATTTCTACGGCACTTAACCGTTCACATTTTTGAATGGACATACTTTGACGTGCTAGATCTTTAAACATTTTTAATAAAATCATATGGTAATTATTACATGTAAAGCTTCATTGAGAAATATAAACCATCCTAAATTTGTAATGTGCCAAAGGCGTAAAACACATCGGTATTTTACAAGTAAACAGTCGCTAGCGCATCTGGAGCACGGTGGGACGACCCCTCGTAAGATTTGATAAGTTCACGCCTGTGACGTAGAAAATCTTTGGGACTCTTAATCTGTAATGCGTCTAGCCCATTCATCGTTCGGGAAACTATCCTTTGAAACAGTCAGGCCTGAGGTTGTAAAAAGTAGAAACATAGGCGGGAAGTCTCTAGGAGTCTAGGACTCTCGGTAGATTACTGGTGATGCGTATTCCTGGGTGGGGGGGGGGGGTCAACTTCAATATTTATTTCTGTTTTTATAGAATTTTCTCAACACGTTTATTATGATTTAAAGAAGTTGTTCTTTTCAAAGGAAGAACTTTCCGATAAATTCAATATAAATGAATGGAAATTTTTTCATCAACATACAATTGTTTAGAATTTGCCAGTTATTATTCTCATTATTAAAATTTATTCAAGCGAGACGTGTACGCAACAGTGTTTTAAATTATATTTGACGTGCGCAAAAGAAACTTAATTGTTAATTAGGCGTCAAACACAATCGTAAAAATCTGTTTTTCGGATTTCGGGGGGGGGG
>NC_046659.1:43180494-43189800 GCF_010883055.1 Belonocnema kinseyi | reverse complement strand
TCGCTTCCACGCTCAGTGAGTCACGCCTACACCACGAAAGGTTTACAGAAATAATAAAATAAGGGACTAGAAGCGTATATTCGCTGGAAAAGCAGCGAAATTCAGCTGTTATTCAGTAAAATTTCACTGATCAGCATCTACATTTCACTGTTTCAGCAGTGTATATACGCTGATTTGAATTAGACATATACTGATTCAGATTTAGAGAGTACAAAGAAGACGAATTTTCAACAAAATACAGGAATGTTCAACTTAGAAAGGACAATTTTTATAAAAAAGTTTCATTTCATGTGAAAAATATAAATTTTAAACCAAAAATGAAATAGTTGCATTTTCAGTTTAAAAAATCATTTTCAACAAAAAAGTCAAATTTTTAATCACCGAGACGAATTTTCAGCTGAATTGAAGAAATATTCAACTGGATTCGTTAATTTTTTTTTAAACTTTCTACAAAATAGCTTCATTATCAACTGCGTTTCGTTAAATTTTCAGTTAGATAAATCATT
The DNA here is from genome assembly GCF_010883055.1 of Belonocnema kinseyi. Classification (NCBI taxonomy): domain Eukaryota; kingdom Metazoa; phylum Arthropoda; class Insecta; order Hymenoptera; family Cynipidae; genus Belonocnema; species Belonocnema kinseyi. The sequence goes on along the minus strand of NC_046659.1, from coordinate 43,189,294 downwards.
CCATCGACCAACAAGGCGAATTGTTAACAAAATACATGAATTTTCAAAATAAAAGCTCATACGAGCGCTCTGCGCGCGAATCACTACTTTGCTTGCAATTATTTTATTTGGAAATAAAGTTCAATAAAATACCACGATAATCATTTTTACTTTCACAACTTCTATTTTTACACGGATTCGCGTGGGTACCCTCTCACGATGCAGAATAAATGATTGTGCAACACTAAACATTTTTATCAAATATTTAGGCAAATGCGAGTACTTCCAATAACCTCGTATATAGCCGCATTGTAATTTAATTGTACTAAAATTAATGCACTGATTTTAGGCCCGCCTTAGTAAAAGAAAAAGTTTCAAATGCGCATAGAAGGTGAAGCTGAGAGACCTCTGTTCCAGCATGGGTTTACATATAAAAAATGTGCCCGCGTAGCGGGCACATTCTCCTCCCTTAGGGCGCGTAAATGTTGGTTCTCGCGCTTCGCGCTCGATTGTACATTTATCTCGCGCTTCGCGCTCGATTATGCATTTACCTCGCCCTACGCGCTCGGTCTTTATATTTTCGCACATTCTTGCGTAAACATCTAAAAATTAAGACTCAAAACATCCACCACCGTAATTTTTTAATTGTGAATTCTCTTTTGTTAAAAGAGAGTTTGAGCGTACCTACGCATTTCTTCCGCATTCAGGCACAGACCTTTTAAAATCGAAGGTGAACGGACCGACAACTGTAATTTTGTGATTTTGAACTCTCTTTTGTTAAAGCTCTTTTGGCTTTAACGAACAAATTCTGATTACGTATCTCGTGCTTCGCACCCGATTTTGTCCAACATGTCAACTTTTCTACATTATACACAGCACTTTTATATCAATTATTATCAATTTAATTATAAATAAAAAGCAAATTGTATTTATCATGATTATTTTTGTATTTGTTTCTTATTTTGCTTTAAATTGTATTCTAAGCTGCTCTGAAACATGTATCATTTCAATAAATGTATATCATTACAATTCATAATATGCATAAAAATTGAATCATACCCGTGTAGAAATTATGACCGGGTTCGGGCCGGATTCCGGCAGAGTTACCCTGCTTGTATCCGGAATCTGGTGAGGCTGCCCGGTCGGATTCTGGTTGGTTTCGTCACGCTGCGCTGGTCGGATCCCGGCCGAGTTACCCGATCGGATCCCGGATACAGATAGGGTAAACCGGTCGGAATCCGATCGGCTTTTGACTGGACTCCTCGATCGTATTTTACTGGAGCCTTTTTACCACAGCGAACATATTCTACCAACTGGTAGAGATAAAAATCTTTGTCAGCACTTATTTCCAACTGTAAAAAGATGTTGGAATTTCTATTTAAGAACTTCATTCATAATAATAAATATATTAACTACAAATATTGATTCAATGTAGGTACTAAAATATAGTTTATGCCCTACCGAAAGAAATCTCTGAGTTTTCTTTAGCGAAATAGCCTGGCCCATTTGAGTCTATAAACAGAGTCGATTTGAAACAGAATAGTCTCGGAGATAGTTTGAGAGATTTGGGTCCTTTTCAAGATCCTTTTAGTGGTCTTTTTAAGAGTGGTGCGACGGTAATATAATGTTCGTTTTGTATTCGACACGTACCGGACGGGCAGAGTTATTTACAGTAGTGAGTCATGGCTAATCCGCTCTCCCTTCTTAAATTTCTTTTCAAATTCTTAACGTTTTTTTTTTTTAATTGACGAATTTTCTCATTATACTTATTTATAATTATGACTTATATACTAATATACAATTTTCTAGTTGAATTAAAAAATGTTGTTTTTTTTGGCGTATCTCATTCCATTTACGAGAAACGTTGTATCAATTCCAATTTAAGCATTTAAAAAAAAGTTAGATATCTGAAATCATCGAAACCCGTAGATTCCGAATTATTATGTTTTAGGCTGTTAACTATGAAATTAACTATGAAATTGTCGGCTACTCTATTGATATAGCCTCTGCTTGTTATTTATGATCGAATACTTATTTCAATTTTAGACTCTCTGCTTGTTATTTATGATCGTATTGCTAGTTCAATTACGGAAAGGACATTTTAAAGCCTTTAAAACATTTAAAAGAACTACCTGGACCTTAAAAGATATCTACCTGAGTGCCTGCGGAGAATTTCTCTGAGCTTCTTTGACCTAAAGAATTTATAGTATATACTCAAAGATTCTTTTCGGCAAAGTGATCCTTAAGTTTATGTAAGAAATTGCACGTAATTCAAAACCTCGTTCGGAAAAAGTTATTTCTCACAGAGAAACAAAAGGGGGAAACCATATAATTAAAATTAGTTCAATTTTTCTTTCATAATTGATAAAAAAACACACAAAAATTGGTCTTTCGCCTGTTAGATATTTACAAACGACCCACTTACGGCAGTTGTTTGTTGATATTTCTTAAGATGTTTTTAAGGTTATGATACGGTATAAGGTCAAATCCCGGCCGGACAATTAACAAAATAGTATCCCGGTTTGACCCGGTCAGATTCTGGCCAGAAACCTTCTTCTGGTCGGGTCAAACCGGGCTATTTCTACACGGATACTAATTCTTATTTCCTTGTTTTTATAATTTTTTATTTTTAATGTTGTTTTTTACGATTAAATAAAAACTACTACGCATCTGCATAGGGTCTAATACAGGAACCTATATAGGGCATTATATACGAGCCTATGTCCTCTTTCGTCTTTTCTGTGCTTTTTCCAAAAAGTTCATTTTTGCATATCTTATCTTATGTTTTACGATTAAAAGAAGATCTACTCGTCCAATCGAAAAATGATTAATAACAAATTTATGGATCTTTTTAGGCGAACAACTGTTGTCTGGTAATTTAAGTTCATACCTTGTGTCGTTTTTTCAAACAAATTTAATATTTTTATTTAGAAAGTTATTTTTTACGACTAAAGCAAAAACTAACTGTCCTATCAAAAATTATAGCTCTTTTATGGATGAACAATTTTCGTCTTATTTTTTTCGTAGCTTATATCGAAAAGTGATTTATTATAAATTTGTAGTTCTTTCCAGGGCGCGCGATTTGCGCTTTTTCACTTTTTTCGTATCTTGCATAGTTTGACCAAAAAATGGAATTTTTGATTTTTTCATTATTTTTGGTACGATCCTGGCTTTTTTCAATTAATTAACCATTCTTGTAGATTTAACAAATACCTTAGGAAAAATTATAAATTTACAAAGTATCGTAAGAAATGATCATCGAAAGACAATCTTAGTTCAGATCTTTAAATGGATAAGTGAAAAAGCTATTACTGATCTTGAGACTAGACTTGGTCAAACAGGTACCAAGTTGTCACCTTTTCAGAAACCTGAAAACGCAGGTCGAGGAAGGCAGGGAGTAAAATCGCATGCTCCCTCCCCCTCAACCATGGCGCTCTGTGCAACCGCACGGCTTGCACGCCCCAAAATGCGGCCCTTATTTTAAATGAACCGGTTGAAATTAAAAAGTTCAAAATTACATTGTGTAAAATAAAAATAAATAAAAATTCGAAGTTTTTGAATGGTTACAGTTTTAGATCTCTGAATTTTCATATTCAATACTGAATTAAAACATTTACAAACATTGAAACATTTAACTTAGTTTTCGTTTGCAAATTCTCGAATTTTAATTGCTTCATATTGAAAATTATTTATTTTAAAAAAATGTCAACTTAACATTTTCCAGTTTTGAAATTTTTGAACCAGTGTCTGATTTGACTTTGAGGTCGCCTTGAAAACTTGAATAATTCTTGATTAACTTTCGTTCTAAATTATCTCTTCCAAATATGAATAGGAAATTTTTTATTATTACATCAGCAATTTGAAAATATTATATTCGAAATGTAGAAATGTACGTTTATTTGCGATTCCAACAATATGTTACTTGCAATGAAAAGATTAAAATTAGAATAAGTTGTCACAGATATGCTTATTGTTATTTTCCAGCAATTCCTGTCGACGTTTTCAAAGAAATAATCATTAATATACAATCTTAATATTTACTATGACTTTCAAAACAATTTTCAATTATTTTAACAATTTTAAATTATTTAAACAATCATTTGTTCCCCAGAAATTTAAAAAATGATCTTATTTTCTTATTGAAATGCAATATTTTTTCATTGCTTGGAGTAGTAAATTTGTCTAAAAACATTACGTAATTATTTGAACAGTTAATTATTGTTTATTTTCAAAAAATTTTTAATTGAGCCAGAGATGTCCAATTTTATTCAAATTGGTATCATATGCTACTTTCTGTTTAATAATTATATAATTTTGACACATTTATTTTATTGTTTAATAAATTTTTTTTCTTTAATCAATATTTATTTGCTAAAGCAGTTTTTTTCGGTTACTAAAAGAATTGCAATAAAATAGAACACATAGCATTATGTTTCTGACTTTATAGCGTATAGAAAGAAAAAATTTACCACTTTTTAATTGTTTAAACAAATATAATTTGCTTAAATAATTACGTTTCCAAAAATACTTTTGAAATCGTAATTAATTATATGTGTTCTATTTAATAGTTATCGAAAAATAACTGCTTGAGCAAATGAAAATTGTGTGAACAAATAGAACTTTGTTAAACATTAAAAGAAATGTATGAAAATTATGTAATTATTATTGTGTGTTTTTATTAAACTTTTACTCGGGTAAACCCGGTGATACATCATAGCCACGGACTAAGTCAAGTGACTGATGAGATTAGAGTGTTATAACTTAATTCAAATAATTTAATAGGATGGTTGAAACCTCCTGCGATGATGTTGTAGGTATACAATTACGAGCGGCCACGAGCTTTGGAGGTGACAACAGTCACCTCTGGATCCTTTCTTAGAGCCACTATCTGCCACTCCACGGGTTTTTAGTCGTTCGCTTCCTAATGATCAAGAAAGTTTCTTACAATGCGACAGGTGTTTAATAAAATCGCCTTCTGAGCTGCTGTCAATACCCTACTGACTCCTAAATGTTCAAGATGTTCAGTGCATCTTGCGTGCACATTGCCTGTAGCCGAAATCACAATGGGATGAATGGATGCATGTTTCACATTCCTCCATATGGTCTTTACTTCATGCCTTAACTCGCTATACTTGTGGATCTTGGTTGTATAGGCTGACTGCAAATTTCGGTTAAGCGGACAAGCAATGTCGATGATGTAGACTCTTCCACCTTTTTTTTTCTCGCATCACGATGTCAGGTTGATTGGCCCGGATGTAATGATCCGTTTGGATAGTAACATCCCAATATAAGATGTAATCTTCGCTTTCTAAAACGGACATTGGAATGTATCTATAGAAGGTCACCCATTGTTTTAAGAGTCCTAGGTTTAGGGCAAGTTTTTGATGTATAATGCCCGCTACATCATTATGTCTGTGTGTATATTCTCTCTGAGCCATTACGCGAGAGCCATCAATAATGTGCTCGATGGATTCGTTGGTATCTCCACATAATCGGCACCGGTCAACCACGTCTTGATGTAACACATGTTTGCGATAATTCCTGGTGCTGACAACCTTGTCTTGTATTGCAATGACGAATCCTTCCGTCTCTGGATACAGAACACCCTTTCTTAGCCAAATATTAGATGCCTCACTATCCACTTCACTTTTTATCTAACGTGTTGGGGTGCTCGCCATGGATGGCTTTCTGCCTCCAACGTATTTTTAATTCCTCTATGGTTTCTGCCCTGATATTCAAGGCCCCATGTAAGGACAAATTTAAGGGCGTGTATTCAAGATCCGCTTGACAGATGGTTCTGTAAAGCGCAATATTTCGTTTGCTGTTAAAATAGTCTCGTAACTGTATAACTTGTGACTCACATAGTTTTTTGACATGTACAACGCCCCTACCCCCTAAATGTCGTGGTAGAACTACCCTTTCAATCGCTGAATTTCTGTGGTGCATTCGGTGCTTCGTCATTTCTACGCGAACAATTTTGTTTGCCGAGTTGAGAAAACTCTTCATAATTAATCTGAGTCTCGTAGGAAAGGCAGCAATTAGGCTTGTCTTAACTATCGTATGTTGAATACCCTTAGATTCAAGAATACCCAGATATATATATGATTCGCCTGCAGCCATTGCCTCGATGTCATTTTCGAACTCGTTCTCTAACTCTGCGGTCCCTAATTCCCCTCTGATTAAATGCACTGTTCTGCATTTATCTAGTCCGAACTCCATGTGGATATCATTGGAAAACTGCTTTGTGACATCAATCACTTGCTGCAGTTTCTGGCCTGAACTAGCGTACAGCTTCAGGTCATCCATGTAAAAAAGATGGGTCACTTGATGACCATCCTCATTATCATGATTTCTGAATCCATGAGACATGCTGTTTAGTGTTTTGCTCAATGGATTCAATGCTAAACAGAACCATAGTGCGCTGAAGGAGTCTCTTGAAATATACCCGTCGTAAAGCGTATTGATCCAGTTATCCTTGGTTGTCCATGATCAAAATACTTGATTCTTGTACCCCAGAGCCTCATCGCATGACTTAGAAAGTCAATAATGCGTGGACAGATTTTGTAAAGTTTTAAGACTTCAAGCAAATAGTCATGCGGAACGGAAGGAAACGCTTGCTTGTAATCAATGTATGCCATGTGTAAGCTCCTTTGATGCTTACGAGCTTGAGTCATGGCAACAGCGTCTATAGTGACTAGATCTTTACAGCCTCGTCAGTTTTTAGAACATCCTTTTTGTTCTTCTGTAAGAATGTCATTCTTGTCACAATGAGAATATACCTTATCTGTAATGATAACTGTAAGACATTTATAAATTGTTGGAAGACAGGCTATCGGTCGAAAGTCAGATGGCTTTTGAGTGTCTGGTTTTTTTGGTATCATATACGTAGTACCTTGGAGCATAAAACCTGGCATCAAATCTGGGTGCTCAATGATCTTCTGAAAACACCTTGACAACGCAAGATGCACACTCGTCAGGTACTTGTACCAGAAGTTGTGCACCATGTCCGGACCTGGAGCTTTCCAATTACTTGCCCTCTTCAAGGCAACTGAAACATCCAAAGCTGTGATATTTGTCAAATGCATTTCTGGGCTATTGCTTGCCCTTGCTTCCTCCAGTTTGAACCACGCAGTGTCCAAATTGCATCCGTTCATTTTTCCCCAAACGCCCGACCAGTAGTTAGTCATATCTTCCAATTGAGGAACTTCGGTGCCTTGGTGGTTATTTGGCTTTACTCTCAGTTCACGATAGAACCTTCTTTCATCTGTCTGAAAGTTTTGGTTTTGTTGCCTTCGTGCATTACTTTTCTTGTACCGACGCAGTCTGGCAGTAAGAACATCAAGTCTCTGTCGTTGAGAGTCTAAAATTTCATCTAATATTGCTGGTGTTACTGTCTCGATGTGCCGAGGGCGGATGATTTTAGTAACATAGTTCATCAGCTTTCTGGTTCTCTTTCCTTCTTTATATTGAGTTAATAGACCCAATTTGCACCTTACTTTGCTGACATCCATATCCAACCTGATCTTCCATGGTGGATCTCGATCCCAACGTTCTAACGGTTGCTACAGCTGAACAGTATACAAGAGTTTGCACCTCTAACCCATTTTGTGCTACGTTCAAATACGTAGGTAAAACCTTACTGTCGAGATGTGCTATTAGTGTACGCAGATGATTTGCGATGTTCATTTTGGGCAGAGAATGCCTCAGTGTTGGTTCCACATATCTGAACTCTAGTAAAGCATGACCAAAATTCCTTTCCAGGTGCTGTAGTTCTTCTGAGATTTCCCTATCTACATCATCGTTAGTAATATCCGGATGTGGTTCTAATGGATCCGGTGCATGATATTCATTATCCCTAGCACCTATGCCTTCAGCATCAATCGAGTCTTCGTTATCCACATCTTCCAAGGCGAGCTCATCAATAGGAAGCTGCCGTTCCACTTCCATTTTGATAGCAGCTATTTCAACAGCCGAAAGCAGTCTGTTTACAGATATTGAGCGTTTTTGATCTGCCAGATTCTGCTCATTTATTTTTGTGGCTAGCTCTGGATGTTTAAGTAAGAAGAGTCTATTATGTTCTCTCCTCACACTTTCCCCACATTTCTCTGTCAAAAAATAAAGGCGCATAACATCTCTGTTCATATAGTATGTCCATTTTTGTCGCTTTTTTGGTTGCTGAACCTCTGCTTCTGCCTCTAGTTGTATAAGGTCATCCACCTCTGGAGGATGTGGTGGTGTTGGATCATCAATAGGTTGAGGAAGAACATCAATTGCTCTTGCTTGACCGTTTGTCGCGGCTTTCTCTAACTGATGTTCATTGCCGCCGTTTTTCCACGCCAAATCAACCTGTTGTTTAATCTCCATTGCTCGGTCTTCTGTAACATGTAGATTAGTCCTGATGTCTTTCACCTTATCGATAAGATCTCTTAGTGCGACCTTTTGTATATTAGGATACATTGCAGCAAATTTTGTTCTTAAATTGTATCATTTTACCTTGTTTGCTTCAAACTTCACACTTTCATAATAGAGACGCACCAATTTCTCTTTCATTGTGGTATCCCAATTGATACTCTCCCACGGTATTTCTGTCGAGGTGGTTGCCTGCAAACAGCTGGTGCTAGCCAAAGCATCCTCATCAGGCACAGTTGATGTTCCACTGCTTACCGTTTGTCGCAGATGTTCTTGCTGGTCAGCTGTTTGATTGCAAAAAAATACTTTTAAGAACTTCATTGTTTATTATCAGTGGCTTTGTTTGTCAGGCGAAAGATTAATTTGATAAAAATGCTTGAACATTTCAAAATGTTACAAACTTTTTATTCAG
>NC_046659.1:43173442-43180394 GCF_010883055.1 Belonocnema kinseyi | reverse complement strand
CTGAATAAAAAGTTTGTAACATTTTGAAATGTTCAAGCATTTTTATCAAATTAATCTTTCGCCTGACAAACAAAGCCACTGATAATAAACAATGAAGTTCTTGAAAGTATTTTTTTGCAAATATATATAGCATACCTTAAATTTCGTTTTAAAACACTATAAATCTGTAAAAGTAGAGGAGAGTACTCGAATATGAGATATTCTCGTAATATGAGAAAACGGGATATCAGCTAAACTAAGAGACCCACTCTGTTGGTTCTATCACTAACTTGTAGCCCTTGAAGAAAGAGTAATTTCGTGGTATAGTCCACTTTTCATTGGGCTTCTAATTCTAAAGATTATAAGCGAACTTTTTATGAAATCGATGGTGGTCGAGTTCTTGGAAGGGAATTCTTTAAACCCTATTTATTATTCATTAAATATGTATTTAGCAGTAAAGTTTGTCTGGAGTGATGGGAATTGAATAATTAAGTAGGAAAATATCGATAGTGTTGAAGTTTTTCATTGTACAGGTCAGGTATAGTAAGTGCATAGATGCACGGTATGGCTCTCATAATATGAGATACCTGTGGTTTTTATAACACTGTGGCTGCGGGGGGGAAATTGGTTACAAACGTGTTTTTGACTACTGCGAAAACTTATACTTCGGAAACATAGAATGAAGTTTTCCATTAAAAATAATACTTTATTTTGCATTTTGTTAGCTATTTCCTGGGGTATCTCATATTATGAGAATAGTTTTACGAGTTTGGAAAAAGCACTTTTTACATTTTTTGTATTTTCAGCATAAAAAAAATTTTCAATCAAATTTTTTATTGTAGCTTCTTATGACACACTAAATTTCCTTTGAAATGACCTATATTACTTTTAAATTTAGTACATACAATTCCGACAATCGCGCCAAACAGAGTTGGTATCTCATATTTTGATACTCTCCTCTATATATGCATTTTGGCTACAAACTGTATATTAATTAAATGCAATCTGTAACGGATAAACATATGTTATAATAGTTACTTAATTTTAGCATTTCAGAGACAAATTTAAGGTATTATAATTGACAATATACTATTTTTTTGTTTCTAAAGAAATCTCGAAATTCTTTATAACATGGATAAATTGGCTTTATCCTCTGCGTGATTTTATACAGAATTTTGAATTTTCATAGCATTCAACATTTTAAAGAGAAAAATGTTTAGCTCTGTCATAATTAAAATAAATAAAACTTATCAGTTATTAAAAAATAGGTGAACATGAAACTTTTTCTGATAATGTAATAAAATTATAAGTCATAATGTATGATTTATAGCATATAAATAGCTATGTAATGATATAATATTAAAAAATTTAATTTTAAAAATATATAATTAGTTTTCATTATATAACTATTCACTAATAATTGTGAATCATTAGAATAATCATATGATAAACACTTAATATTCGAGTGGTAAGTAGAAAAGCAGTACATCGTTTACATTTATGGTAACTCGTGTAATTGTAACTGCGGTGGTAACTTATTTTTAAAATTCTCTAACTTAAGCAATTATCGACGCGGAACGTCTGAAAAATGCCGAAAGCTACGAAGTAACTCCGAGGAGTTGACCCACAAACCAAGAGGGCGCTTTTAGCAGTCCGATTTTGACGGAGTCTCTTATTCCATTGCATGAGCTTTTCTATTCATATCTGATAATACTTTATTCGAATAAAATTCTAAAAATGAATGATGAGATAAAATTTTCACTTTTAATTGCTCTAATTGCAATTTCCGAATGTTAATCTAAAAATAGATGTCTTTCCCCAGTTGTGGTAAGGTACTATATCAGATGGAAATATGCAAGCTGCCATTCTGGTTCCCCGCCAAATTCAAAATCGCTAAATTGATATCAAATTATATAAATACACTTACATGATTTAGACTATTTATTTTTAAATTATACTGAAGCATTGTTATAAAAACATAAATTATAAATAAAATTACATGTGATATAATACATGAAATATTTAAATTTGACTATATGATTTTTTAACCCACACATTTGACAAAAAGTAGATCTTGCAAAAATTATGATTGCAAACAAAATTTTACTCAGTTTATAAATAGGCATGCGCTAAGATTATAATCATATGATTTTGTAAATAAATATTAAGAAATAATAAAATAATAATAATACACTATAGGTCAAACATTAATACAACCCGGTAATAAGCGTAGAATAGAGAAAAATTAATATTTTCAGATTTCAGCGCAAAAGTGAAGATTATTCTATTATTTGGAATGCGCGATTTTTCCATCTGTCTAAAATGCCACAATAAGACTAACATACCTCCTAAACTTATTCACTTCTATTTCCATAGCGACCGCCATACAGTTTTCTATTCTCTCAAAGAGAACGTGTTTTTAATATATTTAATTCCTTCTAATTGTACCGGTAACGCACCACACAGAGATATTTTTCATTCCTCAGAAGTGGTCATATTTTGATTTTATTTAATTCCTTCTGATAAGTTCACAAAATATGTGTAATAAGTTGTTTTAATTCCTTCATGTGGAATGCAAATTCTGAAATATTAATTCCCACTAATTCAACTCTTTTTCTCTAGAGTTAAAATTATTTAAATTCACGCATTTGCATATATTTCTTTGTTGCAGTTTTTAAGACGTTTAAATAAATTATTAAAATATAAATCAACATAAATTTGAATATTTTTTGAATTTATATGTTATAAAAAGATTTAATAATGAAAAATAGATTAAATAAATGCTTTCGTTAAATTTTACTAAGTCGTTTGAGAGGAATAGGATTTGCACTTTTTCTATTCCCATTGGGGGATTTTTAGACGGAAGAAAAACCGCGTATTCATAGGAATACACATTCTTAATTTTTCTCAATTCAACGCTTGTTACTGGGAATACTTTTTCAAGAGTATATAATGATAGCTATTTATATTTCACATCATACGTCCTTTTTATTTGCGTGGGTTAATGTGCGTCGATCTGTAGAAAAACGGGTTCCTAACATTACTTTCTTCCGGATCTCATTTCGCTTTGATATATCAAAAAAATGCCCATAGGCAATTTAATTAAATGTAAACATAATCTTCAGACCCTTTATATTTGAATTATATTATGATAGTCATACATATTAGTAATAACTTCGTATAATCTTGAATTTAAATTCGGTTTCCATTTGTCGCATCTACAATTTATGATCCACATTGACAGTCTTTCTCTTCGCCCTAGTAGAAAAAGGTAAAGTTTAAATCCATCCTCGCTTCTATTTTTACAAAGCGGAGCACTGCAGCAGACCATTTTTCTTATATTCTAAACTTAATTTTAATTAAACTATACGACATGCTTATCGCACTATAGTACCTTAGTTGTGGCTGTTCCTCATCTGTCGATTATATTTGTTCTTCCCTTTAATTCCTTTTCGCGCAGGAGGATTTTTGGTGTAAAAAATAAGGAAGCAATTAAGGAGGGGGGGTTACCTTTACAATTTCCAAAAAACTATTTTTTCTTTTTTTCTAATTTTGAATGTATAACACGTTAAAAAAAATGTAAAAAGGAAAATATTAAATATTTATGGAGATATTGTCAAAAATGTCAGAGTGCGCATACCGTCACTAATCAGGTAGTCGGAGCGCTTAGGTCGGAGCAATGTTTCTTACACAATCAGTTTGTTTATTTTTTTGTCCCATAAATTCTAGGAAGGCTGATTACTACGTTACTACGTTTAATACGTTTAATACGTTTATTACGTGGACCCGGAATCGCCGATTGATCGGCAAGTCACTGAAACTAATAGTTATACCGTAACGAATCTTTAAACGTGATTATCACGAAATTGTCTTTTCAAAAACTGCTCGTGCTGTAACTTAAAAAGTTATTGGCCGATTAGGCTGAAATTTGCAGGGGTTTCTCTTTATGGTACTATCGGAAGGATATACCTAAAAGTTTAAAGATATCGGGTTATTCAATCATTTTTGGGGAGTCAAAACTGTTGAAAAAATGGTAGAAAATTTGGACCTTCGATTAAACAGCCGATATACATTTTAATTTTCAAATTTTTTAGTATTTTATAGGTTTATCCTTCCCTTTAACACATAAGTAATGGAACAGAAAAACCTTTTTTATATCAGATAAATGGAAAAATGTTGACTGTTGTAGCAGTTTTCGATTCCTCGGAGCAGACGCTTGAAGAAATATTCTACAGGGTCGCCATTTTGTAAAAAAAAACCACATGTTTTTTTAAACTTTAACAATGTAAGAAAAAGGTGTTAAAATTAATAAATGATCTAGTTATTTTATCAATTTAAAAAAATGCATTAAAATTGATTGACTTTACCCTTTCTAAAGATATCTCCCCCCTTAAAAAGAAAAAATAATTAAAAATTTTACATTTGGTCTTCTGATCTTCTATTGTCGTGGATAACATTATAGACCTATAATGATTTTCCTATAATTTTTTCGCGATTACAGGAATAATGATTAGAATAATTATAGAGCAAATTGTAGAAAAATAATTATAGAAATTAATAATATTAAAATAATTATGGCAAAAATTAGAAGGAGGTATAAATGAATCATTTATTTTGAACTACTCACACAATAGTACATAAAAATTGACATATTTAAAGAAGCTTTGTTTAAGAATGATGGTATGAAACTTAAAAGCTAAGGGTATCTTCTACTTTTTGCAATAATTATTTGAGTACTTCTATATTGTTTATTTATATAATTATTTTATTATAATTTTTTCTATAATTAATCAAATAATTAATTTCCTTATTAGTCGTAAAGTCGTGCAAAAATTATTATAGTAGTTTCATTACTTATACTTTTTCCCAAAGGATAGCTGGAAGGTCTGTATACTATATATAGTCTATATACTATATACTAGCCAAACTTTCTAGGGATTGAAGAGAAGTGTCTACGAAATAAAACCATACTAATAATGTTTATTTCCAGCGCACCCTAACTCACCCCGCAGCCACCAAATATGACCAACAATAAAAAAACTACATTTTTACGTATCATTGTGACTTTTTAGCAATTTCCGTCTCCTTTTCTATACAAGTAATTACTAATGGACAATTTTAATATTCCCAGGTCTTTTTGAACAATTTTCAATTGTGTAAAGAAATATAATTTATTTGAACACTGATTTGTTGCCAAAAAATGTAAAAAATAATTGTGTTTTCTGATTGAAATGTAATTATTTATCATTTTTAGGATTATTAGATGGTTTTAAAAATATGATGTAATTATTTAAACAATTATTTACTGTCTATATTCAACATTTTTAAAAATTGAGCCAGAGATAACAACTTTCTTTTCACACAAATATGCTTTGACACGTTTTGTCGAATGATTAAATAATGTTGATACGTTTGTCTTAATGTTTAATAAATTTATATTTGTTTAAACAAGCTTTATTTGCTCAAGCAGTTCTTTTTCGCTAACTAAAAAATTGAAGTAAATTAGAACACATACAATTATGTTTCTGACTGTAGAGTTTATAGAAAGAATACGTTAATCACTTTGTAATTGTTTGAAACAATATAATAATAAATAAATAGAAATTTGTTAAACATTAGAAGAAATGTCTCAAAATTATATACTTATTCAACACAACGTAGCACAGGATACCAATTTGGAAAAAGAAGACATTTCTGGCTCTATTTTTAGAAATTTTGATAATTAACAATAAATAATTGTTTAAATAATTACATAATATTTGTAGAAAAATTTACTTTGCCAAAAAATGACAAAATAATGCATTTCAATCAGAACATACGATTCTTTTTTACATTTTTTTGCAATAAATAATTGTTTAAATAATTCACATTTATTTAGAAAATTGAAGATTGCTTAAAAAGTCTTTGTGAATATTCAAAGTGTCCATTAGTAATTATTTATATGAAAAAGATGACAGGAATTGCTAAAAAGTAACAAAAATACATAAAAATGTAGTTTTTGGATTTTTGAGGGGCTGCGTGGAGGGTGAGGGGGGTTGGAAATAAAAGTTATCAGTATGGTTTTATTTCGTTCACTCCTCTTCAATCCCTACAAATTTTGGTACACGAACTGCCCGGTGGGACATGTTAATATTCGAATTTTGAAAATCGAAAAATTGAAAATTTTCTTTCTCAGAAAATGGAAATGGGGGGGGGGGGCGAAGCCCTCTAGAGTGAAAAAAATTGTGCTATGCATGCATGTGCGCGCGCGCTTGTGTGTGTGTGTGTAATTATGTCATTTAAAACCACAAAAATGTATAATTTTCACATTTTATATATTTATGTATTTCCCTTCTTCAACAAATTTGTGAATAACACTAATTTATTAACAAAATTCGATTATTCAAACCAATTGAGGGTAATTATTAGTCTACAAAATTAAATCAATTGCACTTATTCCTGAAAATTACTTAAATTGAGAAATAATTACCTAACAGTTTATTTCACTCTATCCATTCCTTTGTATACATGTAACTTACGCTCTAAAAATATACGGCGAAATTTCGCACATACAAACTCTTCAGGTGGGTTTCCGTATGCGCGACTGGAGCAGCGCTACTGAAATCGCGCGTTTCATTTTATGTCTGCTTCTCACTGAATCTTATGGCGCCCTTTCCTAATGTGCGAAACCCGACGCGCGACGGTAGGGACCCCGAGGACGGCTATAAATCGCGGCAACTAGACCAGTGATCCCAGATCTGAAACGAGATGTGGTCCAATACTATGACAGGGCTAGGTCCGTGTGAATATAGTAGGAGACGCTGTAAATGACTGAGTTGCGCGCACGACCCATTTCTCCTCTTCTGAATTTGAAAACTCGAAGGTGCACGAATGCCGGTGGGGGCACTTCGGCGATTCTATTTATATATCTATCTGCTAACAGCTAACTGCTTTGAAATAAATTCGGCATTTTGGGATTTTAATATTTCCAGAT
>NC_046659.1:43171301-43173342 GCF_010883055.1 Belonocnema kinseyi | reverse complement strand
GTTCCTTGATATTATACTCCTTCAAATATTTAACTTTTCTAGGCAAGTAATATATCATTGGAAACGGAAAAAGTCGTAGATGCTGATAATGCTATTTTCAAAACGTTAGTTAAAAAATTAAAAGTTTAGAAATTTCCTTACTTTGACATTCCTGTGGACAAAAGACCCTTGCTGGAGTAAGCTCACTCACACTAAGGCACATGAATGGACCGAAAAGTAGTAGAAAAAATTAAGTCGGGTGGAGCCTGACCAAACCTGGAGATTAAGCAAAAAGTTGTCCGACCACTGCTCTAGGAGTCTAGGTCCTAGGACTCTCGGTAGATTACTGGGGATGAGTATTCCATGATGGGGGTGAACTTCAATATTTATTTCTGTTCTTATCGAATTTTCTTAACACGTTTATTATGATTTACAGAAGTTGTTCTTTTCAAAGGAAGAAATTTCCGATAAATTCAATATAAATGAACGGAAATTTTCTAATCAACATACAATTGTTTAGAATTTGCCAGTTATTATTCTCATTATTAAAATGTGAATTCATCCAACAATGTATTTTTCATATTTTTTAAATATTAATGAAACGTAAAAAATGCATTGTTAAGGTATTTCGCGATAAAGGTAAAATAAAATTCTTCTATCTGAATTTGATCTGTATTTTCTACAGAACTGCATTTATCACGTTTTTTACTTCAAGGTTTAGATAAATGTAACATTAATATGCATAATGAAATTAAGAAAAATTCAAGATCTGACATACAAAATTGTATTTATTCAAGCGAGGCGTGTATGCAACAGTATTTTAAATTATATTTGACATGCGCAAATGTAACTTAATTGTTAATTAGGCGCCAAACACAATTGTAAAAATCTGTTTTTCGGATTCAGGCGGTCTAAAAACGTGGACATTTGATAAAAGCTGGGCGAACCAATTTTCCAGAAATCTAATACCTTCTCTGACGAGAATGTAAAAATCGAGAATTATTCTAGATCAATCTTAACTCTTAAAGATCTACACCCCTTTCCTCAAGACGAATTTTCAACAAAATACAGGAATGTTCAACTTAGAAAGGACAATTTTTATAAAAAAGTTTCATTTCATGTGAAAAATATAAATTTTAAACCAAAAATGAAATAGTTGCATTTTCAGTTTAAAAAATCATTTTCAACAAAAAAGTTAAATTTTTAATCAACGAGAAGAATTTTCAACTGAATTGAAGAAATATTCAACTGGCTTCGTTAATTTTTTTTAAACTTTCAACAAAATAGTTTCATTATCAACTGCGTTTAGTTGAATTTTCAGTTAACTAAATCATTCTATCGACTAACAAGGCGAATTGTTAACAAAATACATGAATTTTCAAGGAAATAGCATTTGAATTTTTAATTACAAAGATTAATTGTCAATCAAGAAGACGAACTATCTCCCAAAAAGACGAATTTTCAACCAAAATACGATAATCATTTTTACTTTAATAACTTCTATTTGTACACCGATTTGCGTAAGTACCCTCTCACGATGCAGAATATATGATTGTGCAATACTAAACATTTTTATCAAATGTGTAGGTAAATGCGAGTACTTCCAATAACCTCGTATGTAGCCGCATTGTCA
Organism: Belonocnema kinseyi; assembly: GCF_010883055.1. Lineage (NCBI taxonomy): Eukaryota > Metazoa > Arthropoda > Insecta > Hymenoptera > Cynipidae > Belonocnema > Belonocnema kinseyi. The sequence goes on along the minus strand of NC_046659.1, from coordinate 43,171,730 downwards.
TATAATTGTACTAAAATTAATGCACTGATTTTAGCAAAAGGAAAAATTTCAAATGCGCATAGAATCTGAAGTTGAGAGACCTCTGTTCCAGCTTGGATTTAAACATAAAAAATCATATTACAATAAGTGATAATAATACTGGTTATATGTTCGACTGATTAATCACAGTAAAATATATGGAGAAAAGTATTGCAAGAGAAAATATACTACAGAAAATCTTGATAAAGCAAAATATTCAACTGAAGATTTATTTATATGCGAAAAACCTAAAATTTCGTCATGTATCGTACCCCACTTGTCTAGTAGGAGTCCGGAAAAATGCCAAACAAAAAATTAGCATTCGTTCAAAAGGAGTGGGGGGTTGTGACGAATACGTCACGCTAGGCGTTCAAGCCACCATATTACTTTGAACTAAAGTCTGGGTCCATC
>NC_046659.1:43167759-43171201 GCF_010883055.1 Belonocnema kinseyi | reverse complement strand
TAAATATTTGATCCGTACATGACCTTCCTGGCATAAACCCACTTTGGACTTCCCAAATCTTTGTTTCTGTTATTTTCAGTACCCTACGAATAAGTATTTTTGAATATATTTTACTTACGGTGCTTAATAAGCTAATCCCTCTGTAATTATAGCACTCGCTTTTATCTGCCTTCCTCTGTGTATTGGTACGATAATCGCTTCTTTCCAATCGTCTGGGACGTCTCCCATCTCGAAACATAAATTTATCAATTCGTAAACTCTATGTGGTATGTACTCGCCACCGTGTTTAAGCATTTCAGGGTTAATACCGTCTACCCCGGCAGCCTAACCGTTTTTCAAGCTCTTAATTATATCCCTAACCTCAGTGACACAGACTTTTTCAATTGAGTTTTCCAACGCATCGTGTTCAACATCGCAGTTGTGGTGCCCTATAGCTTCATCTCCGAATTGCCTCCCAAAATAGTCTCTGAAAGCCTCTAGTATTCCATCTGCATCATATATCATTTCCCCCCAACTATTTCTCATGTTGACAATTTCTGTACTTTTGTTTCCTTTCATTTTTTTATAAAGTAGTTTCCTGCTTCCTTCAAAGTCGTTTTATATTTTTTTTATCTCTTCTTCTGCTCTAATTGTATCTTTACTTTCTTTAACTAATCGTTTAATTATCCTGTTTTCGCGCCTATAATCATTTCTGCATCTACTTATTTCCTCATTGCTAAGACCTGCGATGTTCAAAGTTCTCTTGTACGCTTCTCTTTTTGCTTTTTGGGCAGCCTGAATTTCATCATTCCACCACGCATCACAGCGGTACCACACACTTCGATCGTGCATCTAACAAGGATATCCCGTAACATTGCTCAGGCGCCCTCTAAATCTTTGTTTTTTATACGGTCCTCCTATGTTGCCCTATCTATGCTTTCGATTATCTTATTTTGGAAATCTATTCGCACATCCGGTTTCTGTACCCAACCGTTCATGTCTCCTAGTAAAATTATTCTTTCCCCATGTTCGCAGATGTTTATTGTGTCATTTAAAGTGTCCCAGAAGGCGTATGTATGTATATATGATATTAAATATACGTATTTAATTTTTCAATCAAAATCAAAAGAAAACTTTCTGTACGTAAGAATAAAGTGAAAAATTCATTTAACCTTTTTTTAATAAAACCAATGTCAGAAGCCAAAAAAAATTGCTTCGAAAATGATTTTTCCAAAAAGTTTGTTTCCAGCGATGCATATTTGCTGAGAACATTTTTCACTTAATTTTTGTTTAACAGAAACTTATATTTTAATATTGTATATTGAATTTGAAAATTATCCTTGAATTATTATATAATCTCCTAATCTGTTAAGAAAACATAATTATAATAATAATAATAATAATAATAATTTGAAATTTAAATAGTATATATTAAAATAATTAGGTATAATTATTCATATTATTATTATCAAAGTATTATTGTTCTAAAAACTGAAGATAATAAATTAAAAAATTTTATTTATCATAATAACATCTTATATTTGAAAAAATCATTAAAACCAATGCTTAGTTAAATAATTAATTTTAAACTGTAACGTGAAATTCAACAATTTTGAAGGAATACTTAAAATTTTATACATTGAAACATTTAGCAGGTAAGAATTAAAGAATTTAACATTAATAGCTGTAGGGGTTTGCTGAAACTTGATTTTTGTTGTTGAAGATTTATCATTTTAGTTAAAATTCATCTACTTAGTTGAAAACCCGTTTTTTTTTTAAAGTTTAAATTAATTTTTTGAACTAAAAATAAATCTTTTTAGTTAAAACATTACGATTTTAGTTGCATATTTAGCTCTTTAGATAGAAAATAAATTATATTGTTAGAAATTAATGTTTTTAATTGAAAATTCAGCTATTTCATTTCTGGTTGAAAATTTATCTTTTGACTTCTTTTTAGGTAAGTGGGTAAAAATTCATGCATTCTGTTGAAAATTTATTTTTGTGGTTGAAAATATTAATTTCTTTAAACTGGCAATTCAACTATTCCATTTATTCCATTCTTGTTTGTTTGTCAATTGAACTATTTGTCATTCAAAATTGGCCTTTTAAAAAAAATGTATGTTTTTTTGTGTAAAATTACAAAACTTAAACAATTAATTTTTTTTAAACAGTGTTTTAACCGTAATAAGGTGCTAATTCTATTTTGTAATTTTGGGCTCACAACTATGCAGCCATTCATACCGAGTATTCTTACAACAGAAGTAGACCATAAAAGGAGGAAAATTTCCAAAATTTATTAGGTTCAACCAGGTATACGGACTATAGGCAAAGATATATACGGTTCTTACTTAATTCCAGAAGAATGCTTTCTAGGTTTTCCCCGCAAGTAATTGAGGGGTTCAAACTTAATAAGCCTTGCATAAATATGGGTCATATATCTCTCAAACTTAAGACTATGTTGTAGAACCGATTCCAGTTTAATATTTAGGAATTTGCAATCGTGTATGTTACATTAAAATATTTAGTACTTATATTACTGTTTTCTTCTATTTTATTTGAATAACTGTACACTTTAAGGTAGTATTTGGTGTGTATATATTAGTTATATTTTCTCAAATATGTCATTCTAATTTCAAGGTAAAAGTGCCATCAATCATTTAAAATTTTAAATCGTACAATTAAAAATAATGTATTTTAGCTACAAACTGTGTATTAAATAATAAAATTTGTAACTGATAAACATATGTTATAATAGTTACTTAATTTTAGTGTTTTAGAGACAATTTGAAGGTATTATAATTGAAATATACTATTTTTTTGTTTCTAAAGAAATCTCAAAATTCTTTATAAAATGGACAAATTGGATTTATCCCTTGCTTTATTTTATATAGAATTTTAAATTTTGATAGCATTCAACATTTTAAAGAGAAAAATGTTTAGCTCTGTCATAATTAAAATAAATAAAACTTTTCAGTCATTAAAAAATAGGTGAACATAAAACTTTTTCCGGTGATGTATTAAAATTATAAGTCATAATTTATGATTTATAGCATATAAATAGCTATGTAACGATATAATATTAAAAATTTTAATTTAAACAATAAATAATTAGTTTTCATTATATAACTACTCACTAATAATTGTGAATCATTAGAATAATTATATAATAAGCACTTAATATTCGAGTGGTAAATAAATATGCAGTATATCATTTCCATTTATGGTAACTCCTGTAATTGTAACTGCGGTGGTAACTCATTTTTAAAATTTTCTAACTTCAGCAATTACCGATTCCATTACATGAGCAATCTCCCAACTCATCTCTGATAGTACCTTAGCTAGACTGCTTCTCGAGCAGTCTAGTTCAGTGATCCCAGATCTGAAACGAGATGCGGTCCAATACTATGACAGGGCTATGTCCGTGTGAATATAGTAGGAGACGCTGTAAATGACTGAGTTGCGC
>NC_046659.1:43165350-43167659 GCF_010883055.1 Belonocnema kinseyi | reverse complement strand
AGTGACTGTTTCGATATTATTCAAGGAGTTAGACAAGGATGCGTTATGTCTTCATGGTTATTTATATTATTTATGGACAAGTGTTTAGGAATGGCTCTCTTCTACGAAGAGGGTGTGGATCTCGAAACAGTAAGGGTACGAGGATTAGCGTTGGCAGATGATAAGGTTGTTATGGCAGAGTCTATCGAAGACCTACAAAGAATGTTGAATAAACTACATGCAAGCATCAAGAGCATGGGCCTCAAAATTAACGCAAATAAAACAAAAACTATGGTGTTCGAAGGAAAGAGTGAGAAAACGCTTTGCAATATTTTATTAAATGATGAGAGAATTGAACAAGTTGATAAGTTCGTATACCTTGGTAGCTTCTTTACTAGGGACGGGAAGATAGATGAGGAATTAGATAGACGAATAAATGAAGGTAAGAAGGTTATTGGTATAGCAGGTCCCCTTATCAGAAGTAAAAATATATCAAATAAAGCTAAAATGGCAATACATAATTCTATATTTTTACCGACTGTACTATACGGTAGCGAGACATGGACTTATCAAGAAAATGATAAGGGTAAAATTAACGCAATTGACATGAGATTCATGTGCATAATAAGCGGGAAATCCCTAATGGACAAAGTAAGTAACAAGATAAATCTAAAAGAATGTGGTGCAGAAGAGACGCTAGTAGACACATGGGAAAGAAATCAGTTAAGATGGTTCGGACATGTTGAGAGAATGCCAAATGAACGACTAGAGAAACAAGTGTATCAAGGTAAAGTAAATAACAACGTGCCCGGAGGTAGACCGCGGAAAGAATGGTTAGAATGTGTGAATGAGACCCTACTTAGAAGACAGGAAAGTATGGCGGCAAATAGTTAATAAAAAGAGTCTCAGTAGATTGAATGACGCCTGAAACAAAGACCTTGGCTATTATTGGACCCAAGTGGGGAACCTTACATAACGACTCCGTGAGGTTCTTCGCTTGGGGTGATTGCTAGAGAGATTGATCAGCAACCTGGGTCAGAGCAGTGTTGCGGAACGAACGTGTTATTTACTTAAATAGCACGAGAATTCTGGATCAATCTGAAAAATCTCTATCCCTTCCACATACTACTCCTTTCCCCTGCCGAGTGAGTCACGCCTACCCCGAAAGGGAAATGGCTTAATGGTGTAATAATAATAATAATAACAACATACATGCATACATATATACGTATATATACATATATAATAATAATAATTACATAATTTTCATACATTTCTTTTAATGTTTAACAAAGTTCTATTTGTTCACACAATTTTCATTTGCTCAAGCAGTTATTTTTCGATAACTATTGAATAGAACACATATAATTAATTACGAGGTCCTAGGTATTTTTGGAAAAGTAATTATTTAAACAAATTATATTTGTTTAAACAATTGAAAAGTGGTAAATTTTTTCTTTCTATGCGCTATAAAGTCAGAAACATAATGCTATGTGTTCTATTTTATTGAAATTCGTTTAGTTACCGAAAAAACTGCTTTAGCAAATAAATGTTGTTTAAAGAAAAAAAATTTATTGAACAATAAAATAAATGTGTCAAAATTATATAATTATTTAACAGAAATTAGCATATGATACCAATTTGAATAAAATGGGACATCTCTGGCTCAATTGAAAATTTTTTGAAAATATACAATAATTAATTCTTCAAATAATTACGTAATGTTTTTTGACAAATTTACTACTCGAAACAATGACAAAATATTTCATTTCAATTAGAAAATAAGATCATTTTTTTACTTTCTGGGGAATAAATGATTGTTTAAATAGTTTACATTTGTTTAAACAATTGAAAATTGTTTTAAAAGTCATAATAAATATTAAAATTGTATATTAATGATGCATGCGATTTTACTCCCTGCCTTCCTCGACCTGTGTTTTCAGGTTTCTGGAAAGGTGACAACTTGGTACCTGTTTGTCCAAGTCTGGTATCAAGATCACTAATAGCTTTTTAACTTAACCATTCAAAGATCTGAACTAATATTGTCTTTCGATGATCATTTCTTACGATATTTTGTAAATTTATAATAATTATTAATAATTTAAACAATTTTCATAAACATATTGAGAGCTGAGGTATTTTTCAATTAATAAACACAATTTGCTTACGAAGTTATCTATGAATGTCTTTGCGATGACTCTTTCCTAAGGTATTTGTTAAATCTACAGGAATGGTTAATTATTTAAAGAACTTTCATAACAACTTCAAAATTTGGCTATTTTTCAAACGAATAGGGTCAGTTTTTTTACAAATTTAATTAAGAACGTCTT
>NC_046659.1:43155169-43165250 GCF_010883055.1 Belonocnema kinseyi | reverse complement strand
GGACAAAAGACCCTTGCTGGAGTAAGTTCACTCACACTAAGGTACATAAATAGACCGGAAAGTAGTAGAAAAAATTAAGTCGAGTGGAGCCTGACCATACCTAAAAATTGAGCAAAAAGTTTGCCGACCACTGTCCTAGAGACTTCCCGCCTATATTTCTACTTTTTACAGACTCAGGCCTGACTGTTTCAAAGGATAGTTTTCCGAACGATGAATGGGCTAGCTGCATTACAGATTAGATTAGGATTAGAGTTCCAAATATTTTCTACGCCACAGGCGTAAACTTGTCAAATCCTACAAGGGGTCGTCCCACCGTACTCCAGATGCGCTAGCCACTATTTACTTGCAAAATACCGATGTGTTTTACGCCATTGGCATATTACAAATTTAGGATGGTTAATATTTCTTAATGAAGCTTTACATTCTTGATGTAATAATTACCATATGATTTTATTAAAAATGGTTAAAGATCTAGCACGTCAAAGTATGTCCATTCAAAAATGTGCACTAACTTATTTAAGTCCAATTGATTTTGACTTAAATTGGTTTTATTAAAAGCTGACAATATTAAAACTTAAAATGACATTATTAAAAGAACGGTTAAATGCCATAGAAATCGGAACAATTTCACCGGTTTCGCAAAGACTTCGCATAGATTTAAAAGATTTTATAAAGTCTTCTATTATTCGACAATTAAGATTTCAAAGATTTCGGGTCGATTTAAGAGACTGCATAAAGACTTCAATCATTTTAAAAAGATTTCATGAAGGTTTTATTAAATTAACAAATGTCACCGAATATTTCAAAAGTATTTCAAATAATTTGCAAAGACTTTTAAAAAATTCTTAAAAATGTCAATGATTTCCCAAAGTTTTCAAAGATTTCAAAGATTTCGCCGAGATTTCAGATAGATTTGAAAGATTTCAGATACCCTTCAAATATTTCACAATGATTTTTAGAGAATTTACCAGTATTTAATAAAGAATTAAATGATTTCCCAAAGAGTTCAAATATTTCAGAAAGATTTCAGATAGATTTCAAAGATTGAACCAAAGATTTCAATAATTACCTAATGATTTTGCAAAGATTTTGAGAGAATTCACTAAGATTTTAGAAAGATTTCACAAAAATTTCAATGATTTCCCAATGACTTTAAAGATTTCACAAAGGTTACAAATATTTCACGAAGATTTAAAATAGATTTCAAAGATTGAACAAATCATTCCAATGACGTCCTAATGATTTTGCAAAGATGATATTTCCATTATTTTACAATGACTTCTATTATTTCACAAAGTTTTCAAAATTCTCAAAAATTTTAAACATTTTGAATAGATTAAAAAAAAGTTATTTCGCGAAAATTTCACGAAGAATTTACAATGGTTGCAATAATATCTCAAAGATCTTTTGAAGAATTTACAAAAATTTCAAATATTTCGCAAAGGTTTCGGATAAATATAAAAGAATTCGGAAAGGCTTCTATTATTCCACATAGATTCCAGATAAATTTCAAAGATTAAACAAATCAAAAAATAATTGAAAGGTTTCTATATCCTACGATCGGATGAGTTTAAGCAAAGACATTATTATCTTTGGTTTAAGCATTTTATTTACGAGTAGGCAAATCAAAACTTTGGCCCTCCCTGGTCGATTTCTATGGGAGGCATTGGCCCCTGTGTCCCCTTGGCAAGGCTCCACCGTTACAAGGGGGAGTGGACCATGTTGGTTTGCAAAAGCAATAGAGGTGTAGCAATCCAAAATCTAGGTAGAACAGCCCGCTCGTTATTTAGATCCGGCAACGACATGCCTATTCTGCCGTGATTTGGAAAAACACCGTTAACTGCAAATCGGATAAAGTCACCTGAAGCAATTACCGGTAGGCGGCTCAAGGGCCTTATCCAAAATGCAGTTAACGGTGTTCTTCCAAATCAAGGCAGTATTTCTCTCCTATTCGTATGGACATATCAAATACTAAGATTTTTAAATTTTTTCACGATATTCAATAAGTTCTAATTGAATTTGCTTGAAATTTAAGAAAAATACATATATTAAAAGATTTTTGTATCAGAATCTCTGAAAAAATGACCAACTTCAATTTTTAAAATTAGACTAATTCAGAGTGATCAAAATTGAATAATGTAATTGAAAAATAATTTTTATTCGAAGCGATTACAATTTTTAAATTAAAAATTAGTAAAAGTTAAAGCTTTATTATCTAATGGAAATTATGTAAAATATTAATAATATTGATATTGAATAGCTTCTAATATATAGAATCTGTTGAATTGAAGATCATACTCTAATTATTATTATATAAACTCCTTATCTTTAAAAACACAATAATGAATTTAAATTTAAATAACATGGATTATTATTATTATCGCTCTTTGCGATAATTTAAACTCTACTTTTTACCAAAGTTCTTTTTAACGTTTGCATTTTTCTCTGTTTTGAAGTTTTTTTTTTAAGTGATGTTCACATATTAGTATTCATCATAGTATTAATTCTAAATTAATTAAAAATTATTTTATTCTAAGAACTGGAGATGATAAATAAAAAATTATCTTTATTATGATAACATTTTCTAGTTGAGAAAATCATTAAAGCCAAAGCTTAGTTAAATAATTAATTTTAAAGGAGTAGATTTGATACAATTTTGTTAATTTATTATTTTATTATGTATAGTTATTACCAACTCCGATCTTCTCTACCGATTTTATCAAATTGTACCCTGTTTTACCAAGTGAGTAGCAGGTAAGCCACCTTTCATTTTAGTTCCCGAAAAATAACAATAAGGCAAACAGGGCGCGCTTTTGTACCTTTAATTTTAGTTCCCGGAAGGCTAAGGCAAACAGGGCGCGCTGGGGTAAGTCGGTCGAAATCAAATACACAGCATAAGCAATCTCCCACCTCATCTCTGGTAGTATATTAGATGGGAATATACAAGCTGCCATTCTGGTTCCCCGCCAAATTCAAAATCGCTAAATTGGTATCGAATTATATAAATACACTTACATGCTATAGATTATTTATTTTTTAATTATACTGAAGCATTGTTATCAAATCATAAATTATAAATAAAATTACTTGATATAATATATGAAATATTTAAATTCAACCAGATGATCTTTTAACTCACACATTTGCCAAAAAGTAGCTCTTGCAAAAATTATGATTGCAAACGAAATTTTGTTCAGTTTATGAATAGGCGTGCCCTAAAATTATAATCATATGATTTTTTAAATAAATATTAACAAATAATAAAATAGTAATAGACTATAGGTCAAACATTAACACAATACTTTTTTAAAAGTTTATTATGATAGCTATTTATATTTCACATCATACGTCCTTTTTATTTGTGTGGGTTAATGTGCGTCGTTCTGTAGAAAAACGGGTTCCTAACCTTACTTTCTTCTGAATCTCATTTCGCTTTAATATATCAAAAAAAAATCTCATAGGCAACTTAATTAAATGTAAACATAATTTTCAGACCCCCTATATTTGAATTATATTGTGATAGTCATAAATATTTATAATAACTTCGCATAATCTTGAATTTAAATTCGGTTTCCATTTGTCGCGTCTACAATTTATGATCCACATTGACAGTCTTTCTCTTCGCCCTAGTAGAAAACGGTAAAGTTTAAATCCATGCTCGCTTCTATTTTTACAAAACGGAGCACTGCAGCAGACCATTTTTCTTATATTCTAAACTTAATTTTAATTAAACTATACGACATGCATCTCGCACTGCTTCCCGCGAACTGTCCAGGAACTAGAATGGCGGTTGCATATTCCTGTCTAATATAGTACCCAAGTCTAGCCGTCCAGTCGCCGCGACTTGAATATTCAAAAGTGTGTTTTTATTTTACAGTTTTTAAATGCTTTCTCTGCGTAAGGCTACTTTTCTGCTAATTATTTTATTCTGCTTAAATATTTAAATATATTTAAATTTACCCTTAAAATTAATTGACAAATAACAAAGAATAATTTTTAATTTTCCAATTTCAAAATAAATATCGGTAAAATTCAAAATAAAACAATTCTAACTTTCATAAATTGTACAGATCGTAGGTTTAAAAAAATCGACGCTATAATTTTCAATGCTCTAATTATAGAAATGAATCAACTAATTAAATTTTTTGTTAAATTATATAATTTTAAGCAATTTCAGTGAAAAGTATTAAAACTTGATGATTTACAAATTTTTTGTAATTGACACTTTTTAAACTACAAGATGAAAATTATATTTTTTAATGGAATTTGATGCATATTTTGTTCTTATCTGAAGATCTTCAACCAATGTCATTAAACTGGCTGATATTGACGCGGAAAATTTTTTGGAACACTGTGTCATCACTATACAGATGCCGCTCAATTAAAATTTTCTGAAATCCCTCCAATTCCCTGTTTTAAAAAAGTTTTCGAATTTCACTTCGACTTGTCTCATTCAATAAATATTAAGAAGTACTTCCTCTTCTTCTTCTTCCTCGAGAAGATTAATTATTAATTGATCCATGCTGTGATGTACTACTGTACATCCTACTGCAGCAGACGTTTAAACTGGACTGATTACAGACAACGAAATTAAAATTTACCTGGTCGCTTGTCTCCAGACGCCCCGTAGGAAACCCGTAATAATCTTTAATTGCGCGACTTGTTTCGCGCAAATGAAGTAGCGTGACTTCAGTCGCGCATGCGGAAACCCACCTTTAGCAATAAGGTCCGGCCATCTTTTTTAGAGTCTGATAAAGGCTGGCCAATTCTGACCCCGGTTTCGGACTCTACGTAAAAAATTACTTCGGAAATAACCCCTCACTTTCCAACAACAAAACCATGTTGGCCTGTGGTATTTAAAGCAAATGCTAAAGACATAATGGGACATATATCGTAATTTCAAACTGGCGTAACTAGGTTAAGAAAAATGTTAATTGAACTCTGCGACTCTCAAATTAAATGGAAAGAGCAGTACTATACGATACAACTCAAGAAAAAATCCCAAAAAATGTTGCAAACTATACGTTTGAAGACATTACAAGTTTTAATTGATAAGCATATTGAGTTGAAATTTAAAATAATTAATTTTTTAAATAAATATGATCGTACAGCGTTCTCGCATGTATAATTAGCGATTTGGAGTTTTTAGATGCAGAGTTAAATTGTATAGGAATACCGCCTCCCTCACGATTATTAATTTAAGTAAAGAATAATTCGTAAATTTCTACGTTTGTGTAAGTAATTGTGAATTAAATAAATTATAATGAAACGATAAAATTATATAACAAAATTATTTTTTATTTTATTTTTTATGTAATATTTTATAAAAATGTACGCATCTTACTATGTATGTAAATTATGTCCCGATTTTTTAAATTAAGAATCCCATAATTTTAAAATTGAAAAAATGTATTTTTTGATTTTACTTGAGTGGTTGATAAAAATATATAAATATTTTGATTTACATTTCTCAATTTAAACTAAAAGGTCAGAAATGATTGGAAAGTTTTAAAAACATTTATCTCTTAATTGTTAGTTTGTAATCAAATAATCCGTAAATTAACTATTTATTGTCGCGGACACATTCTCATCGTGCGCTGTGCCCGTGGCTCGCAAATTTGAGCGCGCGTGGGGCGCGCGTCTTTTGATTCCCGCGATTTGCGCTCAGATATTTATTCTTTGCATTTAGAATGCTTGAATGAAAATTTATCAAAAACATCTCTTTAGATCGCAGTATTTATATGAGTGTTCATATTCTGAATTTTTTGCTTAAATAAGTATAGTTAAAGATTAAGTTTCTCGAAGCTCTGTAGGCTTTGAGGTACACAATATTATCGTGACCCTCGCGCTGAGCACTCATTTTTTGACAGACAGTTCTAAATTTATATTTTCTGAATCACCTTAAAAAAAAACTTTAAAAATAAAATCCTTTTTTTAGACATTTTTCTTTATCTTGCGTTGTTATGCTAATAATAGGATTGTGGTTTTCATATTATTTCTTATACATGTATAAAGCAAAATAACCTAAAGCTCTGTTTTTAGATTTTTTACGTATCTCGCATCTTTTAGCGTAATATTGGAATTTTCGATTATCTGCATATATTAGTTACGATAAAACAAAATTACGAGTCCTATTGGAAAGTGGTTTAAAGAAATTTTGTAGGATTCTTCAAAACCTATCATTTCTCTTTGAGACCTTTTGTCGTATTTATCATCATTTGGTTCAAAATTTGAATGTTGTGGTTTCAAATTTCGGGCAATTCTAATACTTTCTCTATCATAAATAATAAGAATGTAATAAATGAATACAAATTTGTATCACTTTTTTTGGGCGAATAACTTTTTTCTATTAATTTGTTTTTGTAACTTTTGTTGTTTTTCCACAAATTTTTCATTTTTATTTTTAATACCATTTTTATGATCAAAACCAAAACTACGTGTCCTGTCAAAAAGTAATTCATAACAAATTTGTAGCTCTTTGTCGGGTAAATAATTTTTGTTAAATCATTTTTACATTCTCATCATTTATAATTGAGAAAGTATTAGAATTGTTGGAAATTTGACATCACACTTTTTCAACGGATCTCCACGTTTCAAGACCCCCTGAATCCGAAAATCAGGTTTTCACGACGGCGTATGTCTGCCTGTCCGTCCGTAAACACGATAACTCTCGAAAAAATTAACGAATCAAATTCGTCTTTCGCACACTTTTTTTAGGTTCTAAAAGAAAGGATGAGTTCGTGAACCAGCCATTTTTGATAAAAATTCAAAAAGTAAGCGCATTTTGAAAATTTTTGAGAACACTTTTTTCAGAATTTAGAAATTCTATGTGCGGATATTTATAGTATTAAAAAGAACAAACAATTTATCCTTATGACTTTTTTCGATAAAAAGAAAATTCTCAGAGTTATAGCGTTTTCAAAATTTTTTTAATCAACCGAAAATCAAAACTTGAAGCCGAAAAACGCACGATATGAAAAAAAGTCAAGAAAAGAAAAAAATTTCTTTTTGAAAGCCCTACAAAATTATCATAACCAATTTTTGGATTTTCTTCAAGAATCGAAAATTCACATTTTTATTGCACAAAAAATAATGGAAAATAAAAAATTCCATTTTGTGGACAAAGTGTGTAGGATACGAAAAAAGATGAATTAACAAAAATGCTTATCCCAAAAAAGATCTATAATTTCGTTAAGAATCACTCCTTGATAGGCCGCGTACATTTTGTCTTATTCGTGAAAAATGACGTTGAAAAAAAATAAAATAAAAAAAATGTGTGGAAAAACGACGAAAGTTACGAGAAAAAAATCCAACAAAACCTGTTTACAAATGTCTTTCCGAAATCGAGCGCGAGTGTCACGAGGAGAATGTGTACCTCAAAACCTACAGAGCTTTGAGAAACTTAATCTTTGACTATACTTAAGGTGGCTTGGGCGTTTGGTGCCGTACAATGTGGGGGGCACTGTGGGGGCTATCTTGGTATCATGCGATCAGTCTTTATTTGAATTTTATTGATATACGCATATTATAATGTCATCTTAATAAAAAATTAGAAAACGACCAAAAAAAGTGACAGAAACATATGATATGATATGCTTCAGATAGTCACAGCTATTGTGCAATATTTGCAGTTTTTCATTGAAATTTTTCTCCAATGACATCGTCAACCCCCCTTTATTATGGTACTAATCGATTCCTTTTATTTTAAGGCACTCGGATAACATTGATTTATAAGAGTTCGTGATTTTGTTCAAGAGTATTACCTCATTCTGTTGAGCCCTCCCATAAGACTACATGTTAAAATCACAACTTTTTAATAGCGTTTTTTTCGATAATTTCATCGTCAACCTTAGTATTTCTTTTTTGCAAAGTGATCTAGTATATTTTCTTTCGATAATATCAAATTTTCAGAACTGCCTGTGATTTTTTTAAACAGCGCCCAAGCCACCTTCATTAAGTAGACAATTCAGAATATGAAGACGCATATAAATAATTCCATCTAAAAGAGATCTTTTTGATAAAGTTTTTTTCAAGCATTCCAAATACAAAGAATAAATATCCGAGCGCGAGGTGTAATGATGTTCGAGCGCGAGATTTAACCGTCGTGCGCCGTAGGCGCACTCAAACTTGCGAGCAAAGCGAGCCGCGCGCGCAGCGCGCGATGAGTGTGTCCGCGAAACGGCCAGATTTTTTTTCGTAACTCGTATCATTCTTTCACAAAGTTTTTTTTTTATATTTTCAGTGTTATTTTTCGCGAATAAAACAAAAAGTACGCCTCCTATCAAGAAGTGATTATTAACGAATTTGTAGATCTTTTTTGAGATCACAATTTTTGTTGATTTATCTTCTTTCGTATCCTGCATAGTTTGACCACAAAAGGGATTATTTTTCATATCACATTATTTTTTGTGCAATAAAAATAAAAATTTTACAAGAAAATCCAAAAAGTTTGTATGATAATCTTAAGTATAAAAAAATGGTTTCAAAATTTGTATTTTTATCCAAAATGGCTGTTTAACGAATTCGTCCTTTCTTTTCAGACTTGTCGGGCCTTTCTTTTCTTATCCTTTCTCAATCATAAATGATGAGAATGAGAAAAACTAGAGGACCTTTAATTTTTGTTCTTAATTTCAGTTTTTAAATCATTTGAATTCTTCAGAGTAAAATGCTGTTACTTTTCTCTGTAATACTGGTCGATTTTTCCTTGTGTATTTTTATGCTAAACAAATTTTAAACTATAAATTATAATGATAATTTCATTAAATACAAGAATCGAAACTTTAAGGGGTCGTCAGTAAACTGCATTACCAATTGCATGGGGGGGGGGTCATGCTAAAAACTATGGTTCGAACAGGGGTTGTCAGTCAGTGGAAGAAAAGTTACGAACTTAGATGACATTTAGTATGTTTCCTTATTATTAACTTTTAAAAAATTGTTCTTTCTTTCTCTGTTTTTAAGAAACCCCCTTTTCTAATTTTTTCGCTTAAATCCTTTTTGGTAGAAAGTGTCTATTATATTTGTGGTTCGGAAGTCAACTCTTTGATTAAAAATTCTAGTATTCAGTTGCAAATTTTATTATTCTGTAAAAAATGCAACTATTTTGTTAAAAAATCATCTTGTTTCGTTAGGAATTCAGAAGCTTAGTTAAAAGTTAAACTACTTTGTACAAAAATTATGCTTTTGGTTTTAGATTCACCTCGTTGGTCGAAAATTTAACTATTCTATTTTTAGAAAATTAATCTTCTGCGGATGTTTCAGACTGAACTCTTTTGTTAAAAATGTAACTATTTTCTTGAAAATTCGTTTTTTTTTTAATAAGAATTAATTTTTTTTAACTAATAAGGGAAGCATTTCATTTTTGATTTAAATCAATATTTTTATTAAAAATTAATATTTTCTGGTTTAAAATTGCTCCTCCCGGCTTTAAAATTCAAAAATTTTGTATTCATTTCTTTGGTTAAAAATGCAACTATTTTATTCCAAATTTATCTTCTTTAATTGAAAATTAAACAACTTGGTTAAAAACTGAACTCTTATCATTAAAAATTCATATTTTTAGGACATTTTTTTAAACATGTAACAATTTTCTTGTCATTTTGTTTTGTTAAAAATTAATTTTTTATCTGAGAATTTGCAATTTAACTTTTTTTTTTAGAAATTTATACTTTATAAGTTTAAAATTTAATTATTTGGTAGAACATTCTTTTGTTTCATTGAAAATTCAACTTTTTGGTCGAAAATTTTCTTGATTTTTTTTACATCGTCTTTTTATTAAAAATGAAATTGTTAAGTCCTAAATTAGTATATTTGGATTAATGATTTAACAATATGGTATAAAATTAAAGTAAGATTCATTTTTAAGCGAACTTTTTCCATGTTTTTTTCGTGTTTGTTAAATCTAGTTTTTTTAAAATCATATTTCTGCAAGATTTACATCTTTGGCTTAACATTGAACTTTTTTTGTTGACAATTTATTACATATTTCGACTTTAAATATGAGAAATTTAGAGCGTTTCATGTTGCATTTAAATCAGTTGAAAGTGAGTCTTAAATAATAACTGATACGAGCGATTTTATTAGC
>NC_046659.1:43142776-43155069 GCF_010883055.1 Belonocnema kinseyi | reverse complement strand
TGATTTTATTTATTTCTTCAAGTGAATTTTTTTTCAAGTTTGCAATGACAAAGAAAAACTACTATCCAATTAGGGGTTAAAGTGTTTAAAATTGTGATTTATTTTTTTCATAAATAGTTTAGAAATAATTTTCACATTGTACACATTATCAATATAATATACATAAAAACCCAGCTGATGTGTACAATGTGAAAATTATTTCGAAACTATTTATGAAAAAAATAAATCACGATTGTTAAACCATTAAAACTCCCAATTGAATAGTTTTTCTTTGTTATTGCAAACTTAAAAAAAATTCACTTGAAGAAATAAATAAAATCAAAAATTTTTTCAATCTTTGGTAGGAATTATTTTACAAGTACGAAAAAGTATAACTATTGTTACAGGAAAACACCAATAAATATAATAATTTTTTAAATACTAAGAATTCCAGGTGGCCGTTTTAATCAAGGACACAAATTTCCGGTAATTTCCCGGCTCGCAAAAATTATTGAATTATTTTAGTTCTTTGGAAATCTTTCCTTTTCCATTTTTTTTTGTAATAGCCTTAGTTGCTGAGATGCACCCCCAAACGCCTTATATTTCTTTAGCATTTATTTTGGATTCTTCAATTCTTTGAATTATTTTTATAAACTATTTGGATTTTTTGAAGTTGTGAATTCTGATGAGCATAAGAATTTCAAGTGGTTAACTGCCCTCAAACTTTTATAATTAAATTTTAATGTGCGAGGCACAGTCTAGTTACTGGTTTTTGTAATTTAAGAAATTATAAGGAAAAAGATTATACGTTTCAAATAATCAAGAAACAAAAACAAACAAAAAACAGAATTTTAATAAATAATGAAATGAGTAGTGAAAACTTTAAAATTTGCTCGGAATTAAATGTAAATTGTCAATTCGACACTACAGCGAAGTGTAAATATTATTTCAGTTATACCTTAATTATTCGAAAAAATAATAAAATATTTTAAGATTTAAAAATCCATGTAGGACAAATTTATACAGTGAAGTATTCGAACCTTCAATTCACTATTTTTGTAAAAATTAAATTTTTTTAATGTTTGATATTTCGCTACAATTCTAAAATATGAAAAGAATTTTTTTAAACTTATTTATATAGTATTTCGAAAATTCCTCTTTTAAAAGAAACCAGACGAGGAATTAATTTAACTAAGCTTTATTACATTTTTTCATTTAACTAAATTCTGAATCAATTTAAAATTTATTTACTTTTAAATTTATTTAGTATCTCGAAAATGCCCCTTTTTTAAAAAAGAAACCGTAAATGAAATTAATTAAATTTAACATAATAACAAACATAATAATTGTAGGCCCTTATTAATTTTAATATTTTCGACGTACATAGACAGCCCCGAGTCAGCATCAAATATGGTTGGCGAAAGCAAGCGCGAGAATCGAGTAACAGAAAATCGCCGGCACTTTCGGTTTGGCTTTCGCCTTGGCCCCACCCCCTCCGTAGACGTAGGGAAAGGACGCGGTTGCCCTAGAAACGCCGAAAAATTGAAGAGGGCAGCACCTCGAGGCATACAAAAATATAAATATATACATCGTTCTCTCACTCAGACCTCCCGTGCCGCATCTATGCTTATATCTTTTGACGACAAGTATTTGAAGGAAAATGTACCCAAAAATATGTAGTACTGTAACTATATAGTATAGTAACCATATACTACTATAACTACATATAGTACTATAACTAGATGCAACCACTTAATATAAAAAATCATTTTATAATTAGTAGAGGCAAAATAAGCCGAAAAGACATTATGTTGTAAATAAGTTTTGGTAATACTTATAGAATTGTAGGGCGGGATTATGGAATTTGTAAATTAAAATAATGTAATAGAAAACTTTTATTTTACATGTAATCAAAATATAAGTATTATAATTTCCATCATTAAGTTTCTACTAAAATAATGCAGTTAAAAGCAAACAAATTTCAAGATACCCATTTTAGAAACAGAGAAGTTTTATACATTTGTGAACGTTTCGAAGGCTATGCGTACTAGTATAAATGCCACTGCCCAGCTTTGAAAAAAAATTATGTACTCTCAACTGCTCGCAGCTAAACTACGGTTTGCAGGTAACATTCGGGGAATCTTGTATACAGAAAATGAAGGCGAAATTGTGTTGACTGTGACCACTTAATCTCATTGGTGCCCAGTTGATGTTGTCCACCAAACCTTAAACAATCAAAAGATATTTCTGTTCAAAAGAACTTAGGAAAAAAAGCAGAAAGTCAGATAAATAGGGTATTCAGACTCATGTGTTGGCTTCATTTATGTGTCAGCCGGCAATTCCTATCAAGAATTGGGATCATCATTAGAAGTATTAGTTCATTTAAATGAAATATCGAACTGAAACTGGGAGTTCAATCAAGTACGTTTAGGTACTTCATTTGGGTAGGAACTTCACTGAAAATTATTTCATCTTTTTTCTGAACATTTACGTTAAAGTACGAATTTTTATAATAAAATTGGTAAAAAAAAAAATATTTCAACTAAATCTTATCCGGCAAACAACAAAGGATAGGCCGAGCCAGGTGCTAGAGCCTCGTCTAGTGGCCGTCGGGGTGCCGGCTGATGCCGATGAAATTGATAGCAGTCCTTTGTTGTGTGCCGGACAAGATTTAACTCAACTTTTTTTTCACATCTTTTATTATTAAACTTAGTACTTTAGCGTAGTATTCTTTCAACCCTTGCATTTCTTAAAAGTATGAGACCGATATTTTATGCATAAAAAAATTTCGAACGTTCAAAAAATGTCGAGGTTTAGAAAAAAGATGAAATAATTTTCAGTGAAGTTCCTAGCCAAATAAAGTACCTAATCGTACTTTAGTGTACTCTAATACATTTTCTAAAGTTTCAGCTCGATATCTTATTCAAGAAAAAAGTTCTCAGATCAAAAAAATATTCAGTGAACTGATAATGTGAGGTCAGTAATATAGGTATTTGGCTGTCACGTGCCCTCTTCGGTGACCACGTGACCAAACTAGTCCCCGGTTATGAACATTTTTTTTGCGTTATCGTGTCCACACGGATTGAGATATCGTGTTTAAAATTTGACAGATTAAATAAAAAGCACGAACGAACATTTTTATACATCTATATGTTGATAATTTTAAAGAAAGTTTATTTATAAATTGACGAAGTTGGATATTACCATTAGAGTTATAGCAATTTGCAGATAATTTTTGGCTTGATGCATTTAAGATTTTTTGATTCGCGTATATTGAGCTCTGACACAAATTTTGGACTAAATCGTCTAAACCTTAAAAAAAAATGATTATAAGCAATAAAATTTGCACATTCGTTGCAAATCAACAAATAAGTATCTGCACACACGTAACCTATCATTAGTTTTTGAGCATTTTTAGCGATTTCTAGCGGAGAAAAAAAGAAAATTTGAACGTCGATTAAGTCGAAATCAAAAGTTCGTTCATGAAATTTTTGTGTAGAGAATGAAATGATTTTCATTTCTTTGGTCCTCACTACGTCCACAGGGATTGAGATAACGTGTTCAGGATTTAGAAAGTTATACCGAAAGGACTAAGGAACGTTTGTATATATCAAACTGTTTATAATTACGAAAAAAGTTTTCTAGTAAAATACTATAAGAATAGGTAATAAACTTTCAATGTCGATAAAGTAGATGCCTCGATTTAAAAAAATCGAGGACCATCTTAGAATGTGATACTCGAAAATCCGCCCAAGTCCCATCTTCAGAAATGTGCATGTTCAGAAAATAATTAAAATTTTCTAATGGTAAAATATTCTTGTGGATTTTATGTACTGACGTGAAACAATTCTAAGTTAATAACAAAACAAATAAAAATAAAATTTCGCCTGTGAGCGAAAGACAAGGCGAGTCCGACTCTGAGTCCCGCCAGTCGGTTCACTGTAAACAATAGTTATCAGCTGATCGATTCAACGTAAAAAATTAGACTTCAAGAATTATGGAAGATGATTGGAGAAATCCGAAGAGTAAAAATTTTAGCACATTGCTGGTGTTGGTATGTTTCCAATTTGAAATTTATCTTTTATTTTTAGAACCAAAAAAAAATGAAAATCATTCTACACAACAATTTCATGATCACGTGATCTTGAATTTACCGAAGTTCAAAGGTTCTTTTTTCTCCGCTCGAAATCACTAAAAATGCTACAAAAATAATGATAGGTTACGTGTGTGCAGATACTTATTTGTCCATTTGCTACGAATGTGCAAATTTTATTGCTTATATTAATGCTTTTAAGGTTTAGACGATTTAGTGCAAAATTGGTATCAGTGCTCAATATAAGCGAATCAAAAAATCTGAAATGCATCAAACTAAAATTGATCTGCAAAGTGCTATAACTCGAATGATAATATCCTATTTTATAAATTTATAAATGAACATTCTGTAAAATTATAAAAATATTGATGTATACAAACGTTCTTTAGTGCTTTTTATTTAATCTGTCAAACTTTTAACACAATATCTCAATCCGTAAGGACAGTGAACACCAAAAAAAAAAAAAAATGTTCGTAACCGGGGACTAGTTTGGCACCTGTGGCACTTATCAAATTCGTACTTTACCGACATTTTTGTGTGTATCATGCAGATTCCAGAGCTTCATAAGAAGAACGTATCAGAACAGCCGGATTCCAATAGCTATTCCCACCATCACTACCATAACCACTACCATGGACTCTTTGTTAGATGCAGACGAGGGTGGGTCGAAAATAACGAATTCTGGAACTCAAAGCAGCTATATCACAAAAAAATTGGAACATTGGAATCCTAAAAATGTATACTTAATTTGGAGTTAATGGACATACAGCTGGTCACCCGCGCTCAAAAATCATGTTTAAACTTTTCCCTATTTCTTGCGAATTTGAAATTTCGTGTTAGAATTTTGTTCTACTATATTTCTATCTTAAATAAGTCCACACATGTACAGAAATATTTTTCAACCACAATTTATGAAGATAATTTCAATTATTACCTAATAATTTTAAAAATTCGCTGTATTTTCAATTATTATTAATGAGCTTTGGCGATTTTTTTCCTAGGGCATTTTTAGCATTTGAAAGTTTTCAAGTATCCGAAAAAATGTCTCTCCTCTTTACGAAGGTGTTTAGAAATTTTAGAAAACAGATGTTTGAAAGTGACCTGTCAAAATGTTTTATTTTCGTAAAGTTTGATAATTTATTGCACGCAAAATAGACAACCGAAAACTTTAAAACTTACTTTAAAGCAAAACGTTTGTATTAATCTATGTTTTAAAATAAGTTTGAATTTAATTCAACCCTGTTTTCGAACATTTCTTGACACCTCCGTAAACAGAAGAATTGTTTCAGGAAGTTGAAAACTTTCCAGTGGCAAAAACGCACTTAAAAATCGCGAAAAACCATGAATCGAAATTGGAAATAAAACGAAATTTTTGTTAATTTTTATATTAATTTTTAATGAAATTATCTTTGTAACTTGTAGTTTAGAATTTGAAAAATATGTCTGCGCATGCTGTGTTGGTTTTTTAAAGATTGAAATACAGTAGAATAAAATTCTAACACGAAATTCCAAATTCGCAAAAAATAGGGAAAAGTTTATTGACCTCCAGGTATATAAAAAAAAATTAATAAAGACAATTTAAAAAATCTTAAAGTTAGAAATTTTATAACATGATTTTTGAACGCGGGGAGGCTAAGCTACATGTCCATTGATTCCAAATTAAGTATACATTTTTAGGATTCCAATAAGTTAATTTTTTTCTATATAGCTGCTTTGAATGCCAGAATTTTATTTTCGACCTATCCTCATCTGCATCTATTACGAAGAGACCACTTTGAGGCTGGTGCTAAGAGAGAGCCCGCCGAGGACTTCACACTTGATGAGATATAAAACCTGAATACTTAGAAAAATAAACGAGTGACTAAGGAACGTTACTTTACTGATAAATTTTTACGTTTATCAAAAAAATTGGAAATATTTTTTGTAGTAGTGAAAATGTATTAATACATAAAGATTCCTTACTTCATTTTCTA
Organism: Belonocnema kinseyi; assembly: GCF_010883055.1. NCBI lineage: Eukaryota > Metazoa > Arthropoda > Insecta > Hymenoptera > Cynipidae > Belonocnema > Belonocnema kinseyi. The sequence goes on along the minus strand of NC_046659.1, from coordinate 43,149,024 downwards.
TATTCTCTCGAACATTCAGTTTGGTATCTCATCTCACGTGGATTTGGCATAATCTACAAAATATGTCGATGAAGTTGGAATCGGGCAAGTGTCACATTCCATTAAAGGGAAAAAGTTTTGAAGCGTTTAATAAACAATTTTTATCTCACAACTTCAGGCCGTGCAAAAACAGGTTTGTGAATTAAAACTAATTTCAATGAGCCATGGCCTTAGTAGTCAAAATGAAAATTGTATAGAACTTGGAAATGGAGTATGTTGTAGAACGAGATAAAACTATGAGTGATTTAAAAAATTAGCTACTAATTTGTTATAAAATAAAACAAATGAAGACTACAAAGAAGCAAGTTATGCTATTTGTTGCGAAACATTTAGAGTATCCGAAAATTATAACTTTAAAAGCCAATTATTAGTAATTAATTGTATAAACATAAAATTGATAACGTTGAATACCCAATAAAGAACTTTAGTACTTGAACAAACAATTAGCACATGGAGGAACACAATTATTAGACAATATTTATCACAACATTTAAAACAAACATAAAAAATGTCTGGTCCTCTCAGTAACCTTTAAAAACACTTTCAGAAATCTATACATAAAAAGTTTTAAATTTTCAATCAAATACTTCCCTGATTTTTGAAACGTGAAATACTTAGATTAATAGCGTAGTTTATCATGTATGTTCCACCAAAAAACCATCTCACCAATTCGAACTCGTTTACCAAACTGACAAAAACTGATATCGGCTACATTTTGCACCGACTTATAATATAAAATTGAAGGAGTTTTTCTACCAATTAAAAATATTAAATAATTTAAATAAACATCAACTGCAATTTATTTTATGAAGTAATACTTAGACTGCAAATCTGGGCATCGGAGCAATCGTGCAGTACAAAGTCGACAAAATCTGTTATTTTAGCAGACCAATCGAGAAAAAAATAATCAAACGGTGGCTAGAAGCTATGAAACGAGAAGGTTATAAAGTGAAATATATGTGGACATTTTTACACATGTTGTCGATGACTGTAAATACTTTTTTTTAATACAAAATCCCCGATCCAATTTTTATGCAAACATTTTTTCTAGATAAACTTGTTCATCGAAACGTAATCAAACTGAATTAATAATAATGCATTAATATTAAAATTTACGTTGAAATAATAGATTCTCGCTTTATTTTATGTGTAAGTATAATCATTTTAAGAAACTATTATCTTTAATCAGAAAAATAGAACCTAATCAATTAATTTTCGATGTAACTTTAATGCTTGATAAGTCAGTAAAAAATAACTAATTAAAAATAATAGTTTTTAAATTAAATGGGTTCCAAAATTTGATTATCCTCGTAAGAAAAAGAGTCATAGGAAAATTGGTATCAGCTAAATAGTGGATCAGCATTCTGAGATTTAAAATGTATGTTCTATTACAGGGGTCTTAAAAGTCTTGATTGGTTTTAAATGTTGAACTTTTTTTTCTGGTATAACTTGACGGAACTTTTAATAAAGGGTTAAAGTATTAAAAATGGTAAACTAATTGCGGATAGTTGTTACTAAATGAATTTTTGCAACATTAATAATAAAGATCTTGTATTAAATGTTATCATTACAAATTCAAAGCTAATCAAACCGTTCAAAATGAAATTATTGTAAAAATTTACTTTTAAATAAAAATAATTTCAATTTGAGGCGATTCAAATTTTAAGAATTCCAATTGTAAACTTATCAATTTCTATATTAAAAATAAATAATCCCAAATAAACTGAAAGCCTTCAAATTTTAATATTTTGTTTTTTAATTTGAGAATCTTAACATAATTATTTCAAATTATAATTTCGAAAAAAAATGCAAAACGTTAAAAATGGAAATATTTGTAAATTAGAATTATAAAAATTGTATCATTAAAGATTAAAAACTAATATTATTGCGTCCAAAATTAAATTATTCGAAAATTTTAACTTATAAATAAAAATAATTTTCAGTTCAAACATTACAGTGATTCAAGTTTTAAAATTATTAAATGCAAACTAAGTTGAATGTTTTAAAGTCAAAACTGGTGAAATTATAGAATTTTAAATTGTTATTACGATTAAATTAATTGAGAAACAATTTAACGAAAAAAAGTATGAAAAAATAATTAAGTAAAATTTGTACTAAAATCACATGAACTGTTCAAATTATTTAGTAGAAAACGTATGTAATTTGTTTAAAAATTCGCCTTTTTTGATAGAAATTTATCTTAGTTGAAAATTCAACAATCTTGATTAAATTTTATGCATTTTGTTGAATATTATTTTGTTTACTTGAAAATAGGACTTTTTTATTTGAACTATTTTAAATTACTTTATTTTATTGGGATATAATTTTTCATGTAATTATAATGATTATAAAATTAAAATATATTCTTGATAAACTTAAATCTTAATTTAAAAATAAAATGTTCAATTCTTCATAATCAAATTGATTTTCACTGAATTCGAATTGTGAGTATAAGACATTAAAATTGCATTAATTATTTCATTTAATATTATTATAGTAACAAAAACTAAACATTGATTATTTTATTTCGTAATTCTCAATTTTACCCGGAAGATTCCAATTTTAGCGTGAAGTTTCCAATGTAATGGAGGGTCCTACAATGCGGGAGGTTGCATGCTTCACGCGAGAATTAGAACCGGTTGAGAAAAATGAAAATATGACAAAATGTTAATCAATTAAATTTTAATTAGTTGATTTAATTTCCTAATCTAATTTTAAGCAAATGAAAAGAAAGTTGATGAAAATCGGTTGATGATCGAAAATCGATGAAGATCGCTAGTAGATACCAGGATCACCCTTAGGAGACCCCTGTTCTATTATAATTTATTATGTGTTTTTATTAAATAATTTTTAGAATCCAAAGTTTATAATTGTTCAAAATTATAGAGAATCGTTATTTCTATACAATTTTGTTCAAATTTATTAACGATTTATGTATGTAAATCATAAGTTACGAACACTTACTAAAATGAATAATTATAATTATAATTAAAATAAAATGATATAAAGTTTTTTATTATTAATTTCGAGTGGCCGTTTTAACCGAAGAAAACTTTTTCGATCATTTCCCAGGTTTTTTCAGGGTTAAAAAAAAAGTTTCGAACTTGAGAGTAATATTACCATTTGAGAAGTAGTGATTATACAGTCAATTGAAGATTCAACTTTAAAGTTCAGACAGATTTTTTTAGTGTGCTTTCAGATAATTACAATGCATACTTTCAGAAACCCATTTTCTTTTAAGAACACTCATAAGTACTCGTAGAAGTATCGTTCTCAGGAATGTAGTTCAAATCATGGCACTCAAGAGTAGCAAATACATAAACATCATTGAACGATATTATGGATATAGATTTGAATGTCATTTAAGAATAAAAGAACAAAACATGATTAATTCGCTAAAAATGCTATTTCTATCAATAGTTCTGTTAATTCTCATGATTTATCAAAAATTCCGCGCCACTTTACATTTTTTACTTCGAAACGAGGCATCAGTGCAATTAAACGGCTGTGGTCAGCACCCATGACTCACGGTTCTGATGCGCGTGATGGCATACAAGTTCTTCGAAATGCTCCAAAATATGTAAACAACGTGCTCATCATGCTGACTACGCAAGTGCTTCACGGCGGCTATGCGCGTAAATCACTGTTAGGACTTTCACGGCGACCACCACTGCGATCAGTGTTCAGCATTATTTTCACATGCACTAGGACTACCATGTCGCAGCCATAAGTATTGTTTTTAACATAGCTGTGATCGAAACATTTCTCATCGATGCGACATCAGTGCTCATGCGTGAAAATTATATTTAACACTGATTGCAGCGAAAATCCTAACATATTTTGGAAAATTTTGAAAAACTTGAATCCACCACGCGCATCAGCGCCGTGAGTCACAGTGACTACAGCCGTTATGTTCTCTCCGTGATAAGTCCGATCACTGAACTATTAAGGTATGCTGTGTCAAATAAAATGGGTCATCACCACATAGAAATGTGCTATTCAACAAGTGATTTTAGGTCAAATAGAATTTAGGGAATTATGGTTTTAACTACAGGAAACAATTTTGGGTGCAGCAGTCACTAATCACTTATTCAAATGTTTAACTTACATCAAATTTAGTTGCGGACATACGCCATAAACTTCCACGTCAAATATTCTATAAAAAAAAGAAGCACAAATGAAATTCAATTACAAAATAGAAGTTTACTTTAACAAATGAAAGGGAAACTCAGAAAACAGTTGATTTCACAGAAATTCATTGCGTATATCAAAAGAGGCATCACTGTACATAAATCAATCCTTTCTATGCCACAATTTAAAAATGAATAAACTTACATTCAATTTGGATTGTCTTCAGACCTCCACTGCTGTTATTCTAAAACAAAAAATTATATACAAATTTACTAAATGTATAGAAATAATTCTAAAAATTAGTTCTACTTTTAGAAGTCAGTGAGGGCAAGTACGAATCATGTGAATTCATAATAGCGTATAATTTTGTAACATCATCCTGGGAATGAAATAAATACTAATGTTTTATCAATAATAACCTGATATATTTACCTGTGTTAGATTCCGTATATTGAAATATTTATTCTAGAGTCAAAGGAGATAACAGGGAACATTCTGAAAAGGATAAAAAAAAAGTTCTGTTAAAACTATTTTTTCAAAAGTATCGAGTAATGTCATCTTTCTAAAATAGTAAATCAGTGAAAATATGACATCAAAAATGTTCAGACATATGCTTGTCAATAACATCATGTTACAACTTAAAAAATATAATTTTTTTATGAATAAAATACATTACCTGCTCTAAAATAACATTTTTAGAATAGCGAATGACTTGAATTCTCACTATATAGCAAAACATGTTGAACTTCAGAAGCACACTAGAAAAACACAAATACTAAATAAAATGTTGGTCTTTCATAAATACGGGTATAAGTATCACTATTTCTAAATAGTTAATTAATGAAAGAGCATAAAAACGGTTCAGACATTTGATTGTAAATGCACCACGTTAATTAGTTCAATAAAACAATAAAAAGGAATTTCTTTTATAGTCTTATTATTGAAAAATAAAAATGTATTGGAATTCACCATTTTTGTTGCTGAAGTTCTTTCCATGAGATCTTCACTTAAAATATCTGAAAACAAAAAATACTTTGTAGATTTTTATTTGCATGAAGCAGGTATTTCAACTTAATTTAAAAGGTTTCAGATTTGTTTATCAACATATTTATATCTGATAGGGATAACTAAATATCATCATTAAGCAGTTCAAATAAATTTTAATACGTATCAAAATTGAGACACCAGATGCCAAAACTCACCATTCGTATTTCTCAAATGCAGACGTTCATTAAAAATCGAAGATTAAAATGCCTGAAACAAAAAAATTCTTCGATTTAGAATTGCTATTTCACTTGAGAATAGCTAATGCAATTAATTTAATGTTTCAGACTCCTTTATCACCATATTTATGTATGACAGGGATAACTAGTGCTCATCATTTGATAAAATTTAAACTTGCAAGAAATTTATTATTTCTCAAAATAAACAACTTCAAGTTTTTCTTTTTTTATATCGTTATGCCTTTTCGAACTTTATATCAATTTGATTTGAGTCATTATTATGGGCATGTGATACTTACAGTTTCACCGGCTTTTTTCCACAAAAATGAAAATTTTTAAAAACTGAATTCGGAGATAGTATAAAATATCATAACGGACGTCCCCGGACTCTTTTGAGGAATAACAAAAAATTTTATTGTGCTAAATAAAAATGTTATGCATATGCATTATTTTGAGGTACGTAGTTTTTCATCTCTGCCTTTCCAATAATCTGGAAATCATTAATGAAATTAACTTTTTTGATTGCCTGCAAAGAAGCTTAGTTCGAAGAGATTAGTTACTATGTTTATTTGTAACTCTAAAGTTTTCGGCCGAAAATATTGTGTAGTTTGGAAGTAACGCTCGGATGAATTGTAACACACATAACCTCGAAATATATACGCACGTTGTTAGCAATACCTAAAATTTGTTGATAAAAAAACCAACAAAAAAAAGTGTGTAAGGACGTCCGTTATCATGTTCTCTATCATTTCTCAGATTTTGAAGGCAAAATATTTCTTATCCTAGGAAAAAAACCGGGGGAATTTAACATTGAAAAAATGGATACTAATTCCTAAGCGATATGCAAATTAATCA
>NC_046659.1:43138121-43142676 GCF_010883055.1 Belonocnema kinseyi | reverse complement strand
ATTTATTCATTTAAGACTTACATCAGAACAGAGTAATCAAATTTGAAGCAAAACAATGGAAAAGTTAATTGCAACAGGTTTATAATTTTTTTTTAAATATAATTATACCTACTAAATTAACTGCATCTTGTCCAAATTTACAACTGCCTCCAGATTCCAAAGAGATCACTCTAAAAAAGAAACACGTAGCATATGGAAATTATCATAACCAACATTTATTTTTTTAAACTGTAATGATCAAGCTCATCAGTATTCTTCCAATCAATCATGACAATCAGACTGGGGCGGGTATCTTTAACATCACTAGCAATATACAAAATAAAACCTTACATGCAATTTTCGTCCTCAACTGTTAAGATGCATTCGAAAAACAAAAGCGTTCAAATAAATAAGACATACTTTCAAATATTAAATATCAAATATATGTACAATTAAAATTTAAAAAATAGGAGCGATATAAACTTCAAGACAATTTAATTAAAGAAGTGATTAAGTGATATGGATTAAATTAAACATCAAATATTTCTCAAAATAATTATACGTACCAAATATTGTGTTTAGATAAACTGAAAAGTACGTGGTACATAGTGGTCCCTTCAGAGTTTATAGTCCTAAAAAATAAATAATACCTTTAATATTGAAATATTAAACATATTTATTTGAACGTTGTAATGATATCAATCAGAATTTATCTGAACAGTCACAGAAATCAGACTGAGGCGGGTATCTTTAACATCATTAGATAGATATTTGATCAGTCTGATTTCTGTCGAAGAGTATAAATGCACATAATTCTTTTATACGTCCCATAGAACGTATTATGAATTTCCCTTGAAGTACAGTCGATGCGGGCAGTGAGAAAATGTTTTTCCACTTAATATTATAATGCCAAAAAAATCATAATCAAACATGAAAATTTTGACCAGCTGTACTTCGAATTAAAGAGGTTATCATCGCGGCGGGCACACAATTTTCTTCGAATTATCGAGAAATATTACAACGAGATACATCAAGTTTCAGCCGGGCAAAAAAGAAGTTCGAATTAGAGAAAATTTGATTTGTCGAAAATTCGAATTATCGAGGTTTAACTGTCCATAAACATTTATAAACAAAACTAAATTATATTTAACTTTGGTTTTCAACTCTCCCCTCGGCTTCTTTTTCTACAATAATAAAAACATAGGTAAAAAAAATGATTCTAACCTCAAAATAGTGCACGTGCATAAAACTTTCGTTCAGACAGAATTTTTTTTTTATTATCCTTAAAAAGTCCGGGGACGTCGGTTATAATATTTTATAGTATCCCCGAATTCAATTTTAAAAAATGTTCATTTTTGAGAAAACGAAATCATAGAAATAAAAAAATTATACGTACTGAATATTCTATTCAATGAAATTGGGAAACACGTGGCAGGAGTCCCTTTCGATTTTAGAGTCCTAAAAATAAACCAGTAGACATTGAACATCAAAAAATAATGGTATTTATTATGAATATTTAATTGATATTAAATTAATCAGAATTTATCCAAACAGTCACAGATATCAGACTGGGGCGGAAATCTTATCCATCATTACTAATAAATTATATAAAACAAAGGTAGGAATTCATTGAAAGAAAATTTGATGCATGGATTACATTAAAAATTTATAAGTACCATACTCTTTCCTAGACTTCAAAAATTCGTGGCACGAAGTTCTTTCTGTTCCTGATTCCTGCACAATAAATAATATCAAAAATGTAAGATTCATAACTGCACTTGATATAAGACAAAATATTGTAGATATTAAAATTTTCAGAACATATCCGATCATTCACAAAATTCAGACTGGGGCGGATACCTTATTCATCATTGGCAATTAACCATATATTCTTATTCTAATTCTTTTTGCATAAAATAGCCAGACCGACTTTTATCATTTGAGAACACAGAATAATAATTTTAAAATGATCACCTATGTTAGTTCATCCTTTCCACGAAAAGCACCATGCTCCGCACTCGGGGCGATAACCTTAACATGAAATGTTCTTCTATAGTAGTCATCAAATATTTTGCTTATTAGTAAATTATGAATAAATGTTAATTTCAGAAAATTAATTATGTTTAATCACACAAAGTTCATACGAACGAGACAAATTGTTTCATCATGATGTTAAAAGTTACATTAGGCACTGAATAGAAAAATATAGCAATAATTCAAAGGAAAAAATAATTTCAACTGAACTGCATGAAGACTGAATTACAAAATAATCTTTTCACAAGGATGCCCACGGATTTTGATAAAAAAAATTAATTCGTAATTACTCACCATGTGAACGACGCCTTCGCGAGCACGTTTGCATCTTTTAATTTTACACTTTGGACACGTAAAAAATTGACGAAAATCATTGCACTTTAGACTTGCCGAATATTTACTAGATAATTTGATGCCAGATAAAATCTTTTTAGGTTCAAAATTCATTTTTTCAAAAAAATTGGAATGAACTAGCTCAACAGTACTTCTCCAACCGCCGAGATCGAAACAAAATGGAAGAACGTGTTTGTGTTCTCGTATATATAGCCTACAGCCCATCATCTGAAACCAGGCAACATCAAAGATATTAGCATGGTGGCGTGCCCTAATGGAAGAATTGCCTTGCGTTTTGTGCAATGCGTCAAATGACTAGACATTCCAGCCAATCATATTCTCCTAGTTATTCAGAGAAACACTTTCATTGGCTGAAATGTCTAGTGATTTGACGCATTAGGGCTCTTTCACACGATTGCATATCCGTAAGTTCCGGACATGCGCAAGTCATCAGTTGTGAAAATCGAAATTTTTACGTCAACGGAAAAATCTATAAATAGCGCTGATTTGAATGTTGGATTTTATTTTAATAGAAAATTTCGTGTTTTTTAAATGATAGACAAATGTATGCAGCTAAAGATAATTATAGAAGAATAACGACGATGAATTAAATACATTTTTCGATGTTTTGATGAAAAGAAAAAAGCACATGCCAAATCAGCTGATTTATCCATCTGAGTTATGTGTTTATCAGTTTAGATGTTTCCTATTTTGTATCGATTTTTTAACAAATTGATATTTTTGTGCACAAGAGGTAAGTGTTTTTGATATTTGTTAACATAATAATATTATGCATTTGCAGAGAATAGCCTGTATACGTCTTACGGCACGCATTTACGAAACCGTAGCCGCCATAACCTCTAAATTACATATATTGTTCTGGCTACGCTTTCGTAATGACTTGCCGTAAAACTTATACAGACTATTCTTTGCAAAGGCGTAATATCATTATGTTAGAAATGTCCAAAACACTTACGTCCTGTGCACTAAAATGATTATTTTGTTGAAAAAGCGATAAAAAATAAGAAACACCCAACCTGATGAACACAGAACTCTGATCGCCGTTATTAAATTTATTAAATTATTAAACTTATTAAGTTATTAAATTTTATTAGTTAATTGCCGTTAAACATTATTTAATGTTTAACAAATTTCTATTTGCTTGTGGAATTATTATTTGCTAAAGCAGTTTTTTCCGATCACCTTTAAAAATAATATAAAATAGCATAAATTGAATTATTGTTCTCACTCCATAATATATAGAAAGAACATGTTTAACGTTTTTTAATTGTTTGAACGGTTACTTTTAAAAAATATTTTTACAATCGTATTTTCCGAAATAAACATAATATTCAATGATTTCGAGTAGTAAATGCTGTAAAAAAGGGCATTTTATTGAACAAACAATTTTTATTCGTTCACCATCCATACTCAATTTGAAGGGAATTTGAAAAAAAAAAACACTCATTAATCTATGAACAATTACATAAAGCTTTTCGCAGAATTAGTACTCTTCAAAATCATTCAATATTATGTTTAATTAATAAAATAAGATTAAAAAAATATTTTTTTTTGGGAAAAAATGATTGTTTAAAGAAATTCAGTTTGTTCGAAAAATTAAAAAATAGTTAAGGGCATGTGATACTTACAGTTTCCCCGGCTTTTTTTCACAAAAATGAAAATTTTTAAAAACTGAATTCGGAGGTGCTATAAAATATCATAACGGACGTCCCCGGACTCTTTTTTGAGGGATAATAACAGAAAAATTTATTGTGCTTAATAAAAATTTTATGCATATGTATTATTTTGAGGTTACGTCGTTTTTCATCTCTGCCTTTCCGATAATCTGGAAATTATTTATGAAATAAACTTATTTGATTGCCTGCAAAAATGGTTAGTTCCGGGAGATTAGTTACTATGTTTATTTGCAAGTCCAAAGTTTTCGGCCAAAAATATTGTGTAGTTTGGAAGTAACGCACAGGAGAATTGTAACATACATAACCTCCAAATGTACACATGTTGTTAGCAATACCTAAAATTTGTTGATAAAAAAACCAACAAAAAAAAGTGTGTAAGGACGTCCGTTATCATGTTCGCTATCATTTCCCAGATTTTGAAGGCAAAATATTTCTTATCCTAGGAAAAAAACCGGGGGAATTTAACATTGAAAAAATGGATACTAATTCCTAAGCGATATGCAAATTAATCA
>NC_046659.1:43133085-43138021 GCF_010883055.1 Belonocnema kinseyi | reverse complement strand
ATTTATTCATTTAAGACTTACATCAGAACAGAGTAATCAAATTTGAAGCAAAACAATGGAAAAGTTAATTGCAACAGGTTTATAATTTTTTTTTAAATATAACTATACCTACTAAATTAACTGCATCTTGTCCAAATTTACAACTGCCTCCAGATTCCAAAGAGATCACTCTAAAAAAGAAACACGTAGCGTATGGAAATTATCATAACCAACATTTATTTTTTTAAACTGTAATGATCAAGCCCTCGGAACCTAAAACTGGTAAAATCGACAATTTCCTAAGTATCACATGCCCTTAATATATTCTTTCTATGCACTATACAGTCAGAAAAATAAGTGTATGTGTTCCATTTTATATTATTTCCCAAAAGTTTTCGAAACAAAACAGCTTCAACAAATAAAAATTGTATAAACAAATAAGAATTTGTTAAAAACTAGAAGAAATGTAACAAAATTATGTAATTATTCAACCAAAAGTAGCCTAGAATACCAACTTGAAAAAAAGTGGACATCTCTGTGTCAATTTATAGATCTTGTGAAATTAAACAATAATTGAATGTTTAAATAATCACATAATGTTTTTTTAAATTAATTTGCTTCTCCAAGCAATGACTAACCATAACATTTTATTCAGAAAATACATTTTTTAAACATTTTTTGGGAAAAAATAAATGTTCATGTTCATATAAGTTACATTTATTTAAATAATTAAAAATTACTTTCGAAGTCATGGGGAAATTTTGGAATGTCCATTTATAATTATTTGTATTCAAAAATGGCAGAAATTGCTGAAAATTAACAATAATACGTAAAAATGTAGTTTTTTTATATTTGGGTCATATTTGTGGCCCTGTGTGGAGAGGGGTGAGGTTGGGTTAGAAATAAAAGTGGTTCATATAATTTTATTTCGTTGACACACCTATTCAATCCTTAAAGAAGTTGGCATGTTTCGATAAGACCCTAAAGTGTGGATTTTCTTTCTCCGGAAATTAAAACTTTTTTCAGACGGGCGGGGGTGATCCTATCTGTAACTCAAAAAGCGTTTTTTGAACCACCCAAATAAATAAATATATGTATATATTTGAGCACGTTTTATTTCAATGTGTTATTATTGTATTATTATATTATTTCAATTCAATTCACATATGCAATTTATTGAGTATTTCTAAACATTACATAAATCATCCGATGCATTTAAACTTTACCTTGTATAATATACGTTATGTAATATAAATAAAAGTGCTAAGCGACAGTAGTTAATTTTTTAGCCTATAAAGGCGGCAAATTTCGTTTCACCCATGGGCCGGCATATACCTGAATAATATTCTAATAAAAGAAATAGAAAATAATACAAATTTCATTAAATAATAAAATATATTACTACCTCGTCTTACAAGTGATAAGCTATAAATAATATTCGACCCCCAAAACTGCCTTTACACATTTTCTTTTTCCAAGCACTGTAAATGATTTCTGTTTATTAAATTTGCTCAATAATGTAGGTTTTTATCATTTTAATTATGTATATATAGGAGAAAAGAAACTTCTGTTCTTAAAACAGATTCTAAGCATTAAGAGTTTATCCTGAAATTACACTACAATGATGCAATTTTATTTTTCATGATATTTCGGAAATAATGAAAGTTTTAATGTTTCTTTCAAACTTAAAATAGCATTCCTTGATAATTGTAACAGCTTAATAATACAGATGTAAAAACTTAATATTAGCATGATACTTATTATATGGAACTTGTTCCCTTCATGATGGAAAGCTAATATATTGAAAAAGTTCTAAGATATCTGCTTGATATAGGAAACTAACAGGCTTTTATAGAAGTTTCATAGTTACTCATTCGACTGATTGTGATTATTGTTGTTCCTGAAATAATATTGAACTAATTTTTCATTGAAACTTAAAAAGTACTATTTCAAAATCACCGCCTGATTTGCCTAAGTTTTGAGATTATGATTTCATATTTTCACTTGATTGGTGAAATTTCTAATTTTTAAGACAGATATTTCTGTAATTATACATATATGAATATGAAACTTAATTTGCATCATAAATTAACATTCAAAAAATGATACTTTGTTTAAAATATTAGTTTTACCAGATTTACCAGCTTGACCCGTCATTACTGGTATTACCGGTAAAACTGGTAAATTTACCCGTCATACGGTTAATGTCAAATCTCTATGTCGGACCTGTAGAACTGTGTATAACGTCACTTTTTAAAATTCTGGTACGGGCATTCGTAGGATTTCTTTTTCTAATGCGAATATTTTTAATTGAAAAATAATAATGTCAAAGAAACTGAAATAGAGCAAATACAAAAACACTTCGGGCTTCCTTAAATTCCATGCGATGAGATAATTTTAAACGTATCCAAGTAAATAAAAATAATCAAAATCATCCAAATGGAACGTAGTGTTTTACTTTTGCAACATAATAATAAAGAATGTTGCTTGTAAGCGCTTTCTGGGACACAGTTATGTAAATATTTTTGAAATATTGTTACATTTGTTTATTTAAATATTTGTAGTTGATATATATTTTTTCGGAATACCGGTAAATTATTCTAACCTAAAAAGCCTTCGTAATTTATAAATATTTTTTATATCTATATCTGTGTTTTTATTATTATTATTAAATATTAATCAATATAATTTTTAACAGCTGAAAAGCTGATCATATATTTTTCTATTTAATTTTGGAAAAAATGGTACCTAATAAAATATACATTGATAAACCAACTTTATTATAATACACTTATGTATCTATGTAATTTTGTTAATTTATTTAATATATTTCAAGGAATGTTTGCAATGGAAAATAAGTTTTAGAGGTTGTATTTGTGTACGGAAACAGGAATTGCAGAACGTAAATTCTCATATAGGCGTAATTTACATCGAGTAAGAAACTAGGCATGTAAAATACCTAGTAATTTACCGTAAAAACCTACGTAAATTGCCTAGGGTATTTTACTTACCCATCCCTGGCAGCGGGACTCCATTACCAGAGATGAGGTGGGAGATTGCCGAGATAATGGAATAAGAGAATGTGAAAAAAATGATGTGACACCCCCTTCCCTTTTTAGCGCGCCAAAGTTCAAATTTTTTAATCCTCTCAATGGACTCTGCTAATTACACCAACGATGATTGTTTTCCTTGCTGTAGTTCCGCTGTTTTAAGAGGTTAGAACCTCAACTTCCTGTGACTAAGTATCCGGTACTAAATCTCCAAATCCTTAAAATCGCAAATTTTATTGATGAAAGGATACCATTAAAATAAGTAAACCAAATTTCAAAGTGAATTTAAACTACTTTACTTTTCAAGAATGCAATTAAGTTCAATTCTGATTTTAAAATGAAGCGAGTCAGAGACTAAACGGTCGCGACCGTGGTAAGGATCTGTCTGATTTTTCTGAATGAGTTCTTGTGATAAATGGGTCTGACACAGCAACCCATGGTCCCCTACTCTCTGTAAATTTTCTTAAATTTTATTTGCCCCACAAGGAAGGCAACCAATGATTCTTCTGATAATCTTGAAAACAAACCGCCTACGCGATAATCACGGGTCCTCCCTTGACACGTACAAAAATTTTTGATGGCCGCGACGGCGGTTGCGACACATTAAACGGATAAGAAAAACCATTTTTAAGCACGTACAGGAATTCTACAGTTATAATTCCGACAAGTACACTTGCGCCAACAAAGCGCCTCCAATAATGTTATTTTGACTCAACAATTCACAACTCAAATGTCTTAACGTAATTGAAATTTAAGAGTTACAGCAACATCCCTTGAAATACAAATCCAAACTAATTTAAATTTCGGCACCCAAAGTTTTAATGAATGATCAGCAAAACCAAAACCCATTAAGATAATTAAATTTACGAGAATTCTCATTGGTCACTTCCTGTTAATATTTCTTGCTAAAATATAAGCGATTCTATATACAAAATATTATTTACAGGAAATTCCATAGCATTAAAATCAGTCCTTTGGAATTTCTGTTTCGGCTTCATACAAAGAAGTCTTTGTATGCATAGTTATTTTATTACAACAACATTGTACTTCCTGTTCAAACAAATTGACTAACCACTTGCGATTGCCAAATACCCATTCAAGCTAAAATCTTATATTTTTAATTTTCAACTATAATCCGAATAGTTTTAAATTTTTCCGCTAAAATATTATTATTTTGTCGGTAAAACAGCTATCTATTACAATGCGCTGATAACTGCGCCGTCTTGGCGGATTACCTAAGAGTTACTTTGAAGCCGCAAGTTGCGCGTCGGTAAATGACGAAAGTTAGCAATTTCTGAAACGATTTACCAATTAAGTTTCTGCCAGAGATTGGTTTCTAGTACTTTCTGCCATAGACATTGGAAACACGGGACTAGGCATGCCATCGTAACTTGAACGAGCGGGATTGAATCCACGGGAGGGGGGAGAATTCCATGAGTGGGGAGAGCCGCCATCTTAAGATGTGCCACTTGATTATGCGCACGAGCATTTTTGCCGACAAACTGTGTATGAAAATCACGAAGGAATAATAAGGAGACCCAACTGCCAGTGGGAAGCCATCTGAAACTGGCAATAGAAACATTACCGTAAGTGATACGCACATTACAGGATTTGAGAGCGCAGGCAGGGACCCCACCCTCAAATTTTTTCATAATACTGAAACCCAAGTGAGACACTGGACGCTAGTCGTTCGTGCTCGGTTGCTTGCTTCGCTGACCTTTTCGTTGTTAGAGAATTAGAGCCGGTTGAGAAAAATGAAAAGTTGGTTAAATATTAACCAATAGAATTTTAATAAGTTCCGTTTAATTTGTTAGATTATCAAATAAACGTTAAAAAAAGGTAGAAGAAGATCGGATAATAACTTCAAGAGTTATCGCACTTTTGTTGCATTCACAAGATTTGTAAAT
>NC_046659.1:43125410-43132985 GCF_010883055.1 Belonocnema kinseyi | reverse complement strand
TCATAACAATGAAAGGGTCATTCGTGGTAGGTACACGAAAGTCGAGGAAAGTAGCCTTCTGCTCGCAGCGGGGAGCCTGTCTCGGAGCCTGCCTAGCTGCCCAGCCCGGGGTGGCATCCCCCTGCCGGCGGTAGCCTCATCGGCCGGCGGCACTAGTTTGGGAATCGCTGAGGTTGTTTTCTTTTGTTGAAATTCATACGAAAGATACACAAAATAAATATATAAACAGTATTTTCGGTACTTGTTTGAAAAATATGTGAATAGATTTTGAGATGGAAACGTATAGGTAAGTACCTTTTAAATTTGTAATATGATAAATAGACTAAAGATTCTCAAGGCTCAATGACAGTTAGGTAAAACAATAAAATATATTAGACTTTTATTGAATTTACAGTGAAGGCTTTAAAAAAACGAAGTGTATTTGCCTTCTTCGGCGTGTAACTTCGTCCACAACCAGGAACTTGACACCTCATGACTTAGAACACATTTCTGACACTTGCATCAAAACAAACAAACAGAACCTCTCAACTTACGTCAATTTGACAAACTTTCTCACTCGCACACTTTTCCATGTATATGAAGAGGACGACTGTGCACTCAAATCTAAGATCTTCCTGTAATGTGCGTAGCACTTACGGTAATGTTTCTATTGCCAAGTGGGGGAACGAAGTTAGGTCTCCTTATTATTCCTTCCTGATGAAAATATAAACATGTAGGCACTGCCATCTTTGTCGCGGCACATCAAAATATGGCGGACCTCCCCCCTCATTGCATCAACCCCGCAATGGCATGCCTAGTCCTGTGTTTCCTATGTCCATGGTTTCTGCTGAATTAGTTACCACAAACATATCTTTGTGGTAACTAATTCAGCAGAAACGGTGGTTTTCTATTTATATCTCGATCCCCATCAGAAAGAAATTAAAGAAACTAGCGATTTTGATATTTCGCGTTACTTTTAATTTCATGAATGAGTCGATTCCAAGGTTATGTTTTTCAGATGTATATAATATACATATTATTACTATTATATATATTATTGATGTTAATATTATAATTATAAAATATTATATTAATATTAATGACTATTTGACTATCTTTTAATAGAAAGAGTTCAACTTTTAACTAAAACAATTACTTTTTTGAAAAAAAATGTGGAATAAAATACATAAATTAAAAAAAAAAGTTGTTGAATTCGTTTTCAAGAAAATGGCTAAATTTTTTAAGAAAATTTTAAATTTTTATCAAAAAGGCTGAATTGTATACTAAAAAAAAAGGCATTTTTAATCAAATACATGAACTTTGCACAAAACAAATTTATTTTCCACCAAGTCTAATTTTCTATTCAAAAATTAATGTTTAATCATAGTCAATTTTTCTACAAAAAAGAATTATTTTCTTGTAGTTAAAAGAAATTAATTTTTAAACAAAAGCAAACAAAAATTTTCTACAAAATAGTTCAATTTTCAAAAACAAATTTTTTCAACTAAATTGATAAATCGTCAACCAAAAAAAAAACTAAATTTTCAACAAAGCAGTTCCACTTGCAACCTGAAAAGTTGTAAATAATTCAAATACTTTGAAATTGCTTTAAATTATTAAAATTAATTGAAAATGTTTGAAATGTTTTAAAACATCCTAAAATATTAAAAATCTCTTGAAATTTTGCAAAGCTCTTGAAAATTCCATGCAATTTTAAATATATCCTAAACTATTTCAAATCCTTTAAAATCAATGGAAAATTCCTTGGAATCTCTTCAAATATCCTCAGATATATCAAATCCTTTGAAATCTCATATTAAATTACTGTAATCAATGGAGAATTCCTTGGAACCTTTTAAAATACTCTCAAATATTTCGAAACAACATCTTGACATCTTTTCAAGATTTATAAGGTACTTTGGTGTTTTTTTAAACAACCCTGCTATAATTGTTCAAATTCTTAGAAATTCCTTTAAATTATAAAAATTAATTGAAAATTCTTTGAAATCTTTAAACATCCTCAAATATTTAAAATCCTTTAAAATCTTTTGAGATCTCTTGAAAATTCTTTGAAATTTAAAAAATACCCTGAAATATTTCAAATCTTTTGAAATCTCATATTAAATTACTGTAATCAATTGAAAATTCCTTGGAACCTTTTAAAATACTCTCAAGTATTTCGACACCTTCAAAATATTTTGAAACACCTTGACACCCTTTAAACATTTCTAACATACTTTGGAACTTTTTAAAATAATCCTGCTAAAATTGTTAAAATTATTTGAAATTCCCTTAAATTAGAAAAAAAAAATTTAAAATTCCGTGACATCTTTTGAAACCTCCTCAAATATTTAAAATCCTTAAAAGTCTTTTGAAATCTCTTGAAATTTTTAAAAGATTCAGATTGAAATTGAGAAAAAAGAAAAATTTTAAAACATTAAATGTTGAAATGTTTGTAGATTAGAGTTTTGAAAATGGAATCAATACAAATTCAAAACTTTGGAAATCTTATTTTCAACTATGAAATATAAGTAATTTTAAACTCGATGGAATTCAAGTCTTCAAAATTTAAATTGTAAACTTGAAAGTTTATTTACAAAAAATTATTTATGATTAATAATTTTTTGTAAATAAACGTTTAAGTTTACAATTCAAATTTTGAAAACTTGAATTCCATCGAGTTGAAAATTACTTATATTTCATAGTTGAAAATAAGATTTCGAAAGTTTTGAATTTGTATTGATTCCATTTTCAAAACTCTAATCTACAAACATTTCAATATTTAATATTTTAAAATTTTTCTATTTTCTCAATTTCAATCTGAATCTTTTAAAAATTTCAAGAGATTTCAAAAGACTTTTAAGGATTTTAAATATTTGAGGATGTTTCAAAAGATGTCACGGAATTTTTAATTTTTTTTTTTCTAATTTAAGGGAATTTCAAAGATTTAAAAAAATGTTAGAAGGATTATTTTAAAAAATTCAAAAGTACTTTAGAAATCTTTAAAAAAATTTCTAGGTATTTCAGAAGATTTTAAAGGATTTGATAAATTTGACAGAATTTTAAAAGATTCCAAAGAATTTTCAATTGATTACAGTAATTTAATATGAGATTTTAAAGGATTTGTATATTTCATGGTATTTTTAAAATTTCAATATATTTTCAAGAGCTTTAAAAAATTTCAAAAGATTTCAAAAGATTTCAAAAGATTTGAAATATATGAGGATGTTTTAAAAGATGTTAAGGAATTTTCAACTTATTTTTATTATTTTAAGAAATTTTGAAGAATTAAACAAATTTTAGAATGGTTATTCAAAAATTCAAAAGTACTTTAAAAATCTTTGAAAAAAAATTCAAGGTGTGTCAAAATATTTTGAAGGAATTTCAACATTTGAGAGTATTTAAAAATGTTCCAAAAAATTTTTAATTGTTTGCGTTAGAAAATAATGCATTAAATTTAATATATTTATGCATATTAACTGTTATTAACAGGGAGATTAGGCGCAGTTCGCCCATGGATATTAATGATTTAATAGACAAAGTTAGATATAAAAAATATAAGATATGTATGTTCGTTTTTGATTCTTGCAGTTGATTTTTTCAATTTCTAAGAATTTTTCTAGTCACTCAAACAAAAAGACTGCTTAAGTTAACCGTCTGTAATAAAGTATATTAATAAATATTACGACTTTACCGCAACATCACTTTTGTAAATGAAAATTTTCAGTTAAGTAATTTTATTTCATGATCAAATGTTTTCCAATTGTTTCTAAAAATTATTGATTAAAAAGAAAATTTTAATTGCAAATGGGTTTTCTAACAGACAAAAAAATGTCTGGTTAAATCAACCAGAATTTTGGTTAAATATGCCCTTACTATTTTTTCTGGTTAAAGTAACCAGAATTCTAGTTAAATTTACCAGAATTCTGGTTAAATTAACCATACAATCTGTTTAATGTAACCAGATTTCTTGTTACTCTAACCATAAAAATAGTAAGGCCATATTTAACCAGAATTCGGGTTGATTTAACTAGACATTTTTTTGAGTGAATATTATAGGAAATAATTCTGTTCTTCAAATTTTGCTATCGCAGTATACAATTTGTGAACTTTTTCAAACTTTGAAAGAGGTAAGAAAAATGAAATGCATAATAGGCAAAAAACTTAGAATATCTTAATTTTTTAAGTATTTAAATTTTGATTTTAAAACACACGAAAAAAACATAGAAGATTTTAGGACAATTAAAAGATTTGTTAGGAAAACTGAATGATTTGAAAAGATATTTCGAAGGTGTAGAAGTTTTGTAAAGGTCTTAAAGTAATTTGAAATTTGAAATTTTTTAGACAATTTAAAATGTTCTATACATTTTTAAAATAACTTTTAACAATTTTATAAAATGTTGAGTATTTCGGAAAAAAATGTTAGAAACTATTTAAGAATTTTTAAAGGATGAAATTTTGTTGTTAAGATTTCTCTGAAAGTTTCTAAAAATCTCTAAGTTTTGAACTTTCATTGTAAAAATGTAATTTTTTTATGATTAAAATTATTTGAAAATTTCAGAATTTTTGAAGAGATTAACAATATTCAAAAACATGAATAGTTTTTCGAAAATTTATTTAAAAAATTATTCCTTAAAATCTTTTAAAAGTCTTAAATATCTTTTGAGCTGACTCTAATTTTTCCTAATATTTTGTGTATCCTGCAAAATAAAAAAAAAAACATAAAAATTTTCTGCATTTTTTTCGGCATATGTGAAATCTTCAAAAATGTTTTTTAAAATTTCTCTGGAATCTTACGAAAATTATATTTATATAACTTTAAAAAGAAACTGATAAGCTGTGATTCCTTCTTGTCAAATCTTGGAATCTGTTTTTACCTTTGTAACAAGCAAATATTTATTCCAAAGTACCCCGCACTAAATGTATGGCTTTCGGTGGATTTCGCTGAAACTTTGTAATTTTCAAGGTTATAAATGCCGGATGAAATATCCGTAAAAAAATCCAAAAAAATAGACAGGTTTAGCGCTATGCAGCGCTAAGCGCTCAAGGTCAGTGAATAAAACGAATTACAAAATATTTTGTTACAAAAGCGATGTCAACATAGAAATCACGGTTCAGATCGTAGTCTGTCATATTTTCGCCTACACCGCTGACTCATATAGCGCGCTTCTCAAAATGATCAAACGCTAAGCGCCTAAGATTTTAACTTGACTAATTCATCACTTTTTTAAAGGCTAAAATGGTACCCAAAGTAACATTAGTAACTAGTGCGTACATTCCGATAATAACAGTGTACCCTTCGCAAGAGGGCCGAACGCTAAGCACCCATGATCAGCGAATAGAACCAATCCCAGTAGCTTTTGCGAAATATTAAACTATTTCTGGCTCTTGATTCGGGCTCGCTTGTTCACCTCCATTAGCAGCGTCTAGAATCCTTTGTAGCAAGGAAGTTTGAGGATACTTTACGTGTTGCTGGTGACGTGCATAACCCAGGAACCATAAAACGCTTGCAATATGTGCGCAAGTGCCAAGAGTTCTGGCCCCTGACTTACATGTGCAGTAATAACCGGGAAGCGTTAGTTATTATCTGGTCCTATGTCATCGATCTAATTGAACGATATCCACAGTTGGTACCTTGTCGCATTTCGGAAACGAGAAAATACTCGTACTCTGATAAAACCAGGTTCATTAAGTCGCATATCTAGTTGAAACTCCTCATCTTCTTCTCTTTGCAGCTTGTCTTGAACGTAAGATTGTGCAAGTTCTACTTGATACACGCCAATTGTTATGTCGCGTATTTCTTCCAATGTAAGGCTATATATTCTCTTGCCAGCTCTGCTGTAGCGCCTTGCATCTCGATAACAGGACGGTATTGATTAATTATAACACCAGCAATACGAAAGAAGTCCTTTAAATTGTGTACATGAGCCATCGAAATGGTTTTCTCGAAGAACTTGAAAATGGACTTTATGTGGCCATTTCTGGATTCCACTATCCATCTAAATTTCGTTATTAGCCGAGCTTCGTTTGCTTCTTCCGTTACCAATTGACTCTGTCTTTGTCGGAGAAATGGTGGTATCTTGGACACAATTCCTAAGCGTTCTAAAAGTGGTTGGGCATCTCTATATCCACGGGCCTCTATAAAAATATCACCAATGTCGAAAAATTGTGTCATACCTTCCACACCTCTTTCAAATTCGTTAATGAGCATTTGTGCGTCATTGTTTCGCGAGTCAGAAAAATATGGTCCTTGTATTTCAAGCATGTATCCGTCTTGAGCAACAATGAGAGCAAGTTTTACCAAGTGACGTTCTTTATGTTTGCAGAATGACTGTCGAAGTACACGAAAGTTACTGCTCTTCTGCATGTAAGCATAAGTTCCATCGATGATAGCAATAGCTCTAGGAATTTCTGGCTGTGGATTATAAAGTTCATTGGCGAATGATGTCACGTGTCTTTCAATGAATTCCTCTCTGCTTATCGCATTAAATCCAATGTTACCAGATACAAATCGCTGCATTAAAGACTCTCTTACAGTAGAAATGACCATGCGTGTAGCTTGTCGGCTCGAATAATGAAAAATCACTTTCAGAAATTCATCAGAAAGACCTTGACGCATTTTGTAAAGGAAAGTCAGCAGATCTTTTTTCCTCAAGTATCTGGCACCATGTCCATGTAACTGCGGAATAGTATCACAAAATGCATAGAATTCTCTAAAGTGTTCCTTTGTTATAGGAGCAATAGCGTCAAACTCTTCATCAGTGAAACTATCCTCATTATTAAACGCCGCGGCCGCATGAACATTTGCTTTGTTACGAAGTTGCTGCAAAAACAGAAGTAACTGCTGTCCCGGAATCCTATACGGTCTATTAATCACTTGTAGTCCAGGAAGCAAGGGGCCTAAGATGAAACAATGTTCATCAAAATGATTTAAGCATGCTCTTGTTTCTTCTGGAATGAAAACGTCCATGACAATAAAAGCGTTAACTCTACATTCAATTGAAAGCCTTGGAGTATTAACATCAGCATTACAGAACATGCACGTTTGCCTGCCTGTTTGTGTAAGAACATTCAGTCTCAAACAGCCTGGGTCACGTTGGAGCTCCTTTATCTCATTGCGAATCGATTGATTGCAATTGAGAAATAACCTACTCCCATCGGTGACTTCAAGTGGTGGTCTTCGAAGTTGAAGACGTCTAAAAATTGCAATGTTTTGCCTAGCAGGATTATTATTTCCATCCATTCGAGCCATTTGTCCTGGTTGATAGACTCTATCGCACACGTAGCAATTAACTCGAACTCTGAATGCCATTTTTTAAACCATAAGAGAAACAAGCTCTTATGGTCTTGAAAGGCAGAGAAATGTTTTAATAAAACGAAAGTAAAATTCAGAAACAACAAAATAAAACAAATAAGCACAAGAAACTAAACACAAAAAGGGAATAAGAAATACAACACAATTAATACAGAAGGGAACAGATAGGAATTTTTTTCCCTAAGCTTACCAATAAAATTACTATCCGCTCTCGAGACCTTTCACAAAAGAAATGACAAGCATACCATCGTCAATGGAAATAATAAGTGAATGCTGTTTAA
>NC_046659.1:43123872-43125310 GCF_010883055.1 Belonocnema kinseyi | reverse complement strand
GACGATCAGTTTAACAGAATATTCCGGGTACAATCGTTGCAACTCCCTTATAAGGTCCCGATACCTCTCTTTCTTTTCATTCTCCTTGGCTATGATGTTTTTATCAGCTGGTGCCGACAATTCAATAACGAACATGGTTCGCTTCTCGAAGTCAAGAAGAACCATGTCAGGCCTCGAGTGAGCAACAGAAACGATATCAAGAGATCTGAGCTCGTTCTTTGTCCATGGAACTACTCCAAGTGAATAGAGTAGTACCGGGACGGCAAGCATGTTCGTTGCAGATACTTTGTTCCTCGCCGACAGTTCGGAAGACCAAATCTGTCGGATGAGATGTTTGTATCTGTTTCGGAGAGTATCCTTTATAGATGTCACATCCTGAACGCAAAGGTGTCGTATGGCGCTTGTATCAACAAGCCCAGGATCTTCAGGGATGCCATTAAGTTTTCCTCGCTTCAAATAAACCTTGGCGCACTTGTCTAACCCAAATTCCATTCCAATTTCCTTAGTATATCGTTCGACAATCCCCAGAGTTAGATGCAGTTGCCCTCTGTTTTTAGCATAGATCTTAAGGTCGTCGATGTAAAATACATGAGTGACCTTGTACTTTCGATCTGCAGGTTTGCCGCACAAGTACCCGTCGGAATGGCGCGGTGCTAGAGATAGTGGATAGGATAGCTGTGAATATCTTATAAAGCGTGTTCAGACAAGTTATTGGCCTTTAGTTCTTCGGGTCAGCTAAGTTGCCTATTGGCGGCAGGCGTATTGTGCGCCCTTCCACCAACCACTCTGGAATCGGCTCTTCCGACTTCAAACATGAGGTGAAAATACGGGCCAAATGCTGATGGGTTGAAGAAAACTTCGTCCATCAGAAGGTTTTGATACAATCTGGTCCCGGTGCGGAATAGTTCTTCATCCCTCTTAATACTTTTTTCACCTCCTCGGTAGTGATGGGTGGGCATTCTTTATCAGGTGTTATGAGGGCAACACATAACTCCTTGAAGCTATTTATATTTTCTGAGTCTTCGTCCAGTCTATGCTGAACCTCGTAGACTTCTCTCCAAAATACTTCGACCTCCTCTGGTTTGGGTGGGTGTTCGACAGTAACTGGAGGGTCTTGGAAGAGTCGAGATGGGTCCGAGAGAAACTGCGGATTCTCTCTGACCCACCTCTCCCTCCGCTCTAGACCTCTCTTAGCGTCAGATAGTATCCGTATTCTCTCAACAATATGCTGCCTGATGGTCAGCAGCTTTGACTTGTTAAGTGTTTGACAACGGGTCCGCAGTTCGCGCGCGAACTTTCGAACCTTGGCGGTAAAATTTCTACCAGATGTGATATCGTCAATCACACATTGAATGCGGGACGCGTACTGTCTTGCCCAGCCTATCCTTATGGCAAGTTGATGCATTCGTCTTTTGGTCTTATGATCAGCCGTTGGTTT
>NC_046659.1:43113597-43123772 GCF_010883055.1 Belonocnema kinseyi | reverse complement strand
GTTCAATATAATAATAAGTGAATGCCGAAGTTTCAACTTTTTTTAAGTCAAGTCAAGTTCAAATCTTCTGCGCTTAGCGTTTGCCCGTTCTGAGAAGCGCGCCATATGAGTCAACAGTGTTGACTCATATTGTCATTGGTTTGGCTAAACATGTAACTGACCACTTCTTGATGCGTGTTTCGTACACAGACATCGCTTGTGTCGCTAAAGCTACTAGGATTGGTTCTATTCGCTAATCATGGGCGCTTAGCGTTCGGCCCTCTGACAAAGGGTACACTGTCATTATCGATGTGCGCACTAGTTACTAATGTTACTTTGGGTACCATTTCTGCCTTTAAAGAAGTGATAAATTAGGCAAGTTAAAATCTTGGGCGCTTAGCGTTTGACCGTTTTGAGAAGCGCGCTATATGAGTCAACGGTGTAGGTGAAAATATGACAGACCAAGATCTGAACTGTGATTTCTATATTGACATCGCTTTTGTAAAAAAATCTGTAGTAATTCGTTTTTTTCACTGATCTTGAGCGCTTAGTGCTGCATAGTGCTAAAACTGTTTATTTTTTTTGTTTTTTTTTTTACGGATATTTCATCCGGCACTTATAATGTCAAAAATTACAAAGTTTCAGCTAAATCCACTGAAAGCCATTTTCCCATACATTTAGTGCGGGGTCCTTTGTATTTTGTATTAAAAATGACTCTAATTGCAAAAAACGTAATTTTTTAACTCTAAACTGAATCTGATTTTAATAGCCCAGATTTTTTTAAAGTTTTTTCTTTCTATTTTTATAAGCTGAAGATAATAACTCAGTTATTAGTACATATACTAAATTAGGAAATGTGAAAATTATTAAAACTTAAAAGAAAATTAGATACTTTTTTCTTTAATTTATTTGAATAAATTTATTTCTTTATTTATAGTTTAACTAAGTACAATTTAATTAAATTATATAATAAGTGTTCAAGAAATCAGTTTTTAAGAGATACTCATCTATTTATATTGCAGTTGTTTGGCGGAGAAATACATTTCTCGGAAACTCTCGTCGGTTCTGCGAACTAGAGGTGCTAAGATTCTGCAAGAATCGAAGAATCCCCTCCGCCCTACCAGTATCATTTCAACAAATTGGGCGAATTCAGGAATTTTGTCGTTGCGGACTTTTCTAATTTAAGAATTTTCAATAGTCTTGAGTCAACGCAGTTTTTTAATGTTTTAAAAAGTTTCAAAATATTTAAAAAATGCTAGGAGATTTTAAAGATTTTTTATTTTTAATTTATAGGATTTTAAAAAAAATGAGGAAAATTGATTATCTATTTAAAACGTTACAAATTCTAAAAGATATTGGTAACTCTCTTGAGTTTTTATCGCAAAAATTAAAAAAATCATTCAAAATGAAGAAAAAAATTTCCTTATAATCTTCTAAATTTTTCCAAGCATTTGAAGAAACTTTGTTTATTCTCCTGAAACCTTTCGAGATTTTTTTAAAGTTCCTAAAGTTTATCTTGCGTTTCTAAAACACTTCTTAGGTTTAAATTTTGTTTGAATCTCATCAAGTCTACCAAATACTTCCTAAATTCACTTGATTATTATGTTTTTCTAATCTTGTCAGAACTTTCAATCTCTAATCTTTAAAAATCATTCAAAATTTTCCTAATTTTTTTTTAATTCTGCAAAATTGAAAAAATGCCTTTAAAGTTTTTCAGATTCTTTAAGAATATTTGAAATCTTTTGCAATGTTTTTAAATGTTTAAAAATAATATTTGTAAATTAATTGTTTAAAATAAAAAATTATGCTAATTATTCCTTTAAAAATCTTTACAAGATTTAATTATTTTCGAATTGTTTCAAAATTTTTGAATATCTCTTAAACCTACTCAAATTTGAAAGTAGATTTTTAAAGCAACATATAATTTAAAAAAATTTGTAACAGCATTTCACGAGAAGGCCTAATAAGAATTATGTTCCTTAATTCAAGATGTGAAAAAATTGATTCATAATCTTTTCAATTTTTCCCAGGAATTTTAAGAAAAACAGTTTTACCTCCTTGAAATCTTTCGGAATTCCTTTAAAGTTTCTAAAGTTTATGTTTGAATTCTTAAAAAATCTAAGTTTCTGATTTTGCTTTAAAATCTTCTACAGTCTTCTTTTTAATTTTAGGAAATCCTTTCATGTGTTTAAAAACCTTTTTTAATATTCTCATTAAGTACGTTTTTTAAAAATAAAAAGTCATTACAAATTTTCCTACCAATCGTGAAAAAGTTCTGTTTCTAATTTTGTCGGACCTTCTAAGCCTTCTAATCATTAAAAACTATTGTAATTTGTCCTGATTTTCTTTGAAATTCGGCAAAATGAAAAAGATTGCCTTAAAATCTTCAGACACACCCCGTTTCTTCACCTAAGTGAGACGGCAGGTGCCCGGAAGAACCCAGAATTTCGAAGAACTAACAATAAAGGGTGAACGTCATTAAGTTGTACTGCGTTATGGCCTAAGTAAATATAATTTGAAACGAAACGAGCCAAAACGTTACAAACCAAAGTTTAACAAGATTGCCGAAATTAAGATTACAGCTTTGCCTAAACCTGAAAAGTGGACATTCTAAAATCTTATAGAAATTTATGCTACAACTTCAAAAATCATAAATTATTATCAATTTTCAAATACAGTTTTAAATATCCTAAACTCCAAATCTACAGATAAGAACAGTCAGAACCGAACAGAATTTAATTATCTTGAGTAACACTTTCGATATCTGATCCTTATTATTTATAACTATTGTAATTAACAAAAACTCTCAAATTTCCCGATCCCCATGCCTCTCAACCCGAAGATCGCGCCCACTACCTACTTTTCCCCTGCAATCTTCACCCGTCGAACAAGTCCATCAAATGGCCGATACGAAATATATTGAGAATTTTGAATTATTATTTTCAATTAATGAATCAATTATTTGAATAAATTTTGCATCAAGATAATATGTAGGTGCATAAGATGTACTTTTAAATTGAATTAAAATGTAACTGTATCGTAATAAATATTTTAAGCTACTACATCTTTTATGAAAAAAGTTAGGCATTTTACAATTAAAATTTACAGTCTATGAATAATATATTTTGTTTTTTTGAAAAAGAGGCGGTAGAAACTCTACTAAATAAGAATATACCTTTGAAAAAATTCAAAGTTTTAATTGGTAAACATATTGAGTTGAAATTTAAAATAATTAATTTTTTAAATAAATATGATCGTATAGCGTTCTCGCACGTAGAATTAGGGATTTGGAGTTTTTAGATGTAGAGTTAAATTTTATAGGAATATCGCCTCCTTCCCGATTATTAATTTAAGTAAACAGTAATTCGTAAATTTGTTTGTTTGTGTAATCAATTAAGAATTAAATAAATTATAATTAAACGATAAAATTGTATAATAAAATTATTTTGTTATTTTATTTTTTATATAATATTTTATAGAAATGTATGTATCTTACTATTTATTTAGATTATGTCCCGATTTTTCAAATTGAGAACCCCATAATTTCAAAATTGAAAAAATGTATTTTTTAAATTTTACTCGATTGTTTGATCAGAATATATACATATTTAGCCGTACATTTCTCAATTTAAGCTGAAAGGTCAGAAAGTATTGGAAAGTTTCAAAAATATTTATCTCTTAATTGTTAGTTTGTAATGAAATAATCCGTAAATGAATTATTTACTGTCGCGGGCACATTCTCATCGTGCGCTATGCCGTGGCTCGCAAGTTTGAGCGCCCCTGCGCGCGTCTGTCGAATCTCGCGATTCGCGCTCAGACGTTTATTCTTTGCATTTGGAATGCTTGAATGAAAGTTTATCAAACAGATCTCTTTAGATCGCAGTATTTATATGCGTGTTCATATTCTGAAATTTTTACTTAAATAAGTATAGTTAAATATTAAGTTTCTCAAAGCTCTGTAGGCTTTGAAGTACACATTATTATCGTGACACTCACGCTGCGGACTCGTTTTTTGACAGACAATTGTAAATTTAGATTTTCTGAACCACCTTAAAATAAATTTAAAAAATACAATCCTTTTTTCAAACATTTTTCTCTATCTGGCGTTGTTATGCTAATACTAGGATTTTGGTTTTCATATTATTTTTTATAGATAAGGCAAAATATCCTACAAGTCTTCTTTTAGATTTTTTATGTATCTCGCCGTCTTTTGGCGTAATATTGGAATTTTCGATTTTCTGCATATATTACTTACGATAAAACAAAATTACGAGTCCTTTTGAAAAGTGGTTAAAAGAAATTTCGTAGGATTTTTCAAAACCTATCATTTCTCTTTGAGACTTTTTGTCGTATTTTGCGTCATTTGGTTTAAAATTTGAATGTTGTGGTGACAAATTTCAGATAATTCTAATACTTTCTCCATCATAAATAATAAGAATGTAATAAATTAATACAAATTTGTATCACTTTTTTGGGCGAATAACTTTTTTCTATCAATTTGTTTGTGTACCTTTTGTTGTTTTCCCACAAATTTTTCATTTTTATTTTTAATGTCATTTTTATGATTAAACCCAAAACTACGTGTCCTGTCAAAAAGTAATTCATAGTAAATTTGTAGCTCTTTTTTCGGTAAACAATTTTTGTTAAATCTTTTTTTTGGTAACTTATATAATTTTTTAACAATTTTTTTTTTAGATTTTAAATGTTATTTTTCGCAAATAAAACAAAAAGTACGCATCCTATATCAAGAAGTGATTATTAACGAATTTGTAGATCTTTTTTGAGATCACAATTTTTGTTGATTCATCTTCTCTCGTATCCAGCATAGTTTGATCAAAAAATGGGATTTTTCATTTCTCATTATTTTTTACGATAATCTTGTAGGGCTTTTAAAAAGCAATGTTTTTCTTCACTTTATTTTTTTTCATATCGAACGTTGTTTGGCTTAAAATTTTGATTTTAGATTAATTAAAAAAACTTTGAAAATGCTATAATTGAGAATTTTTTTGTATAAGAAAAAGTTATAAGAATAAATTGTTTGGCTAACTGAATACTATTAATAGCCGTAAATAAAAATTTGAAGTATATAATAATGGTCCCAAAATTTTTTCAAATGCTCTAACTTTTTGAATTTTTATCCAAAATGGCTGTTTAACGAACTCGTCCTTTCTTTTCGGACTTTTCGGACCGTTTTTTTTTATACTTTCTCCATCATAAATGATGAAAATAAGAAAAATCAGAGGCTCTTTCATTTTTTAAATTAATTTCCGTTTTTAAATCATTTGGATTCTATTTTAAAGTAAAACGCTGTTACTTTTCTCTGGAATATTGATATTTTATCCAATATAAATAAAATTGAAAATAAAGTTTCTTAAGTATAGTCTCAATATACTTGTTCTCTGTCATTCTTTTAATTGTTGTAACTTTGTTTTCTGAGTCTTGTAGATTTTTCGTTGTGTATTTTTATGCTAACAAATTTTTATACCATACAATATAAGGGTAATTTCATTAAATACAAAAATCGAAACTTTGAGAGGCCGTCAGTAAACTGCATTAACAATTGCATGGAGGGGGGAGGTCATGCTGAAAACTATGGTTCGAACAGGGGTTGAAGGTCAGTGGAAGAAAAGTTACGAACGTAGGTACCATTTAGTATGTTTACTTATTATTAACTTTTAAAGAATTGTTCTTTTTTTTCTGTGTTTTCAAGAAACCTCTTTTTCTCGTTTTTTTCGCTTAACTGCTTTTTGGTAGAAAGTCTACTATTATATTTGTTTAAAACTGCTCCTTTCTAATTGAAAATTCATGTATTTTTATAACCAATAAACTGGTTTAATGAAAATTTAACTTTTTAACAGAAAATTAACTTTTTTCTTAAAAAATCATATTTTTAGTTCAAAATTCAACCTTCTTGTAGGTAAATCGTCCTCCTGGCTTTAAAATTCAAAAATTTTATTAAATATTAATATATTTTGTTGAAAGCTCGTCTTATTTTGGTAGATCATTAATATAATGTAAGAAAATTCATTTTTTTGATTAAAAATTTAACTATTTTCTTCGCAATTTATCTTCTTTAACTGAAAATTAAACGCCTTGGTTAAAAATTTACTTTTATCATTAAAAATTCATATTTTTAGGACTCACCTTGATCTTTGGGGTTGACTCTTTTGTTAAAAATTTAATTCCTCGATTTAGTTGAAAATTAATATTTTTTTAAAATGTAACAATTTTCTTGACATTTTGTGTTTTTTGTTTTGTTCAAAATTAATGTTTTATCTGAAAATTGCAATTTTCCATTTTTGTTAGAAATATATCCTTTATAAGTTTAAAATTTAATTATTTGGTAGAAAATTCATTTATTTTGTTGAAAATTCATTTTTTTTGTCGAAAATTAATTTTCTTGATATTTTTAAATCGTCTTTTTATTAAAAATGCAATTCTTAAGGTCTAAATTAGTCTATTTTTATTAAGGATTTAACAATATGGTAGAAAATTAAAGTAGGATTCGTTCGCAAATAAAATTTTCCGTTAAAAATTCATATTTTTGGTTTTAATTAAACTATTTGATTAGAAATTAAGCTATTTTAATGTATTTTGTTGAAAATGCGTGCTTGTTATATCTAGTTTTTTAAAATCATATTTCTACAAGATTTACCTCTTTGGCTTACAATTTAACTATTTTTGTTGACAATTTGGTTTTTTTTATGTTCGAAATTGTTTTTTTTTCTGAAAATTGAAACTTGTCTATTCTTGATTAGAAATTGATTCTTTATAAATTAATAATTCCACTATTTGGTGGAAAATTCATGGAATTTGTTTAAAATTCGTCTTTTTGGTAAGAAAATTAATCTTCTTTGTTGAAAATTCATTATATATTTCAACTTTAAATCTTAGGGATTCAAAGTCTTTCATATTGCATTCATATCAATTGAAAGTGAGTTTTAAATAATAACTGATAGAGGGGTTTTATTAGCTGTAAGGCATAGCGTAAGTTACAAGTTTGAGATAATAAAAGACCCTGTGACCCTATTCGTGATCTTAATTCTAACCTAAAAACCAGCTGATGTGTACAATAGGAAAATTGTTTCGAAACCATTTTTGAAAAAAATGAATCACCATTTTTAAACACTCAAAACACCTAATTGGATATTTTTTCTTTGTTATTGCAAACTTTAAAAAAGTTCACTTAAAGAAATAAATAAAATCATACTTTTTTTAAATGCTTGGTTGTGATTTTTTTACAAGTACAAAAAAGTATAACTATTTTTACAGGAAAGCACCAATAAATATAATAATTTCTTATATACTAAGAAATTCAGGTGTTCGTTTAAATCAAGGAAACGAATTTCCGGTCATTTTCCGGTTCGCAAAAAATGATTGAATTATTTTAATTCTTTGGAAAATTTTCCTTTTCCATCTTTTTTGTAATAGCCTTAGTTGCTAAGATGCACCCCTATACGCCTTATATTTATTTTGAATTTTATTGGATTCTTCGATTCTTTGAATTATTTTGATTAACTATTTGGATTTCTTTGAAGTTGTGAATTCTGATGAACATAAGAATTGCAAGGACAAACGTCGTGTTTTCCAAATAAAATATTAAACTATACTAAATTCAAAATTGAGAAGAATAAAAAGAAAAAGTAGAATCTGGAGGCCAATTGGAATTTCACTCCATGAAACGATTTTATTGAAAGAGAAATATTAAAATTAACATAAAAAAGAATTATCCCAATAATTAATAAAGTAAAAATGTATCCTTTGTGGCAAGAAAAACATATAAATTTTAAAAAGTACAAAGATACAATTTAAAAGTAATTCTGGCTTTTATTATTACTTATCAGGAAAAGATGCAAGCAGAATAGATTTTTGTGATTCAACAAAAATGTCTTACGAAATAATGAAAACCTTAAATTGCATAATTGACTAAATTAAATTTTAATAAAATTTTAATAGAATTTTGATAAATAATTAAATTAATGAAAAGCTTAAATTTTTCCTCGGGATTAACTGTAAATTGTCAATTCGACACCACAGAGAAGTGTAAATTTTACTTCAGTTATACCTGAATTATGCGAACAAATAATACAATATTTTAGGATTTAAAAATATACGTAGAAGAAATTTACACAGTGAAGTATTCGAACCTCAATTAACTATTTTTGTAATAATTATATTTTTTAAATCATTTTAAAAATTTCGCTACAATTATAAAATATGACAAGAATTTTTTTAAACTTATTTATATAGTATCTCGAAAATTTTTCTTTTAAAAGAAACCAGACGAGGAATTAATTTAACTAAACTTTATTAAATTGTTTAATTTAACTAAATACTGAATCATACTAAAATTTATTTACATTTTAAATTTATCTGATTTTCATTTTTTAATTTAAAAAAAAATTATTTTTGAAATTTCACGAAAAATCTAAAGTACGAAAAGATTGTTAAAAAATTTTATTTAGTATCTTGAAAATTTCCCTTTTTGAAAAAGAAGCCGTAGAAGAAATTAATTTATTTTAACATAACCATAAATATAATAATTTTAGGCCCTCATTCATTTTAATATTTTCGGTGTGCAGAGACAACCCCGAGTCAGCTATATATACATATTAGGCATTTTCACATTAATAATCAGCTAACTTCACTTCGTTAAAAGCTGACGGGGAAACAATGGATCAAGTTCACAGAACAAACCTTTATTTCTGTAATATCGTGGTCAATAATAATAATTATCTTTTTTTATTTCATTAAATAGTAATTAAAAAATAGAAACTATTTTTCAAAAACACTTATATAGAAAAAATTAGCTTTTACGAAGATATTGGCAAAATAGGGCAAAAATGAACTCAATCCCATGTATTTGATCCATTGTTTTCCCCTCAGCTTTTAATAAAGTGAAGTTGGCTGATGGTTCAAGTGAAAATACCTAATACCTAATAGGTGGCGAAGGTAAGCGCGAGAATCGAGAAACAGAAAATCACGGGCACGTTCGGTTTGGCTTTTAATGTGCGCCTTGCCCCACCCCTCCCGTAGACGTGGACAAAGGACACGGTAGCCATAGAAACGTCGAAAAGTCGAAAAGGGCAGCATCTCGATGCATGTGTCACGAACCGCGTATGTCGAAGACGCGGACTTTATCTGATTGGCCGAGTTCTCTACTCTACTCCAAATTTTAGTGCCGAGTACAAAGTCTACAGCTCAACGAGGGAAGCTGCAGACGGTTTTCGAGTAGAGTGTCTTCTGCCTAGCCTCCATTCAATCGCACTTCACACACCCCGTCAATCCACCCTCACGCATCCCCACTCTCTGTTTCAGGCCCCGTCGTGATGGGTCCACTTTCCGAAGTTACACGATTGGAAAAAGACCCTCCCCGAAGACACTCGAACGTTTCCAGCTAAATCTGGTATTTTTATGGATATGGAAAGCGAAAAAGAGTTTCACACTCATAAATCAACAACTTCCCTAAACGTGCTTAACCGAACCTAAGTAAATTGTCGAAATAGCTGTTCCTGCAAAATCTGTTAACCCTGACCCTTTAGGGACCTATGTTCTCTAAACTAATTTATTTTTACCTACCATCCAGACTTAGTTCTTCTTCCTTAATGCTAGTACATATAAAATTCAAGTACTTACAAAAAGTCTTAAAACTACATTCACAATAAATGAATAAACTTCCCTGGCAGACCGAAGACATTTTTCTATCTTATCTCTATAGACAAAAAAAATACCATATTTCCTAAGGAAATGTACGCTCTATCCCAAGGTCCCTTCTTAACGATTATTAGCTCTGTACGTGAGAATTTCGTATTTTCAGGAATCCTACAATCTTCCATCGTAAACTTATTATAACTTTCCCTACGAACTTATTCGAAAGTTCCCGCGTAAGGGATTCGATTAATTTAATCGAATAAGGTCGAGCGAGAAGCAATCGCGATAGTCTCTCGTTACATCTCAGCCGTTATTGATAATGTTAGATAATAATTTTATGACGGAAAACGTATAGCAAACAAACAAAAAATGTTCTGAAACCCTCTGCAACACTGTCATACCATATTTACACGTGGAAATGTCAGTTTGAGAATACTTCATGAGACAATTGTCCAGGGGTGGTCCCGAAGGAATTAACCCCCAAGCGGAGGTGTGAAAACCGTGCCGAAAGCTGAATGGCACCTGGTTGAGGTGTCTAGAACGGT
>NC_046659.1:43111107-43113497 GCF_010883055.1 Belonocnema kinseyi | reverse complement strand
ACAAAAATTGTTGTGATTGCTAAGAACATTGAAAATAATTTTTTATTTTGACAAATAAATTTTAAGTGAGTATTTGAAAACATTTTAAAAATTAAAAAAAAAGAAGCAGGAAGATTTTAAGAAAATTTTTTATTTTGAAGTTTTTTTAATGTTAGGAATAAAATCTAATTAACAAAATATATCAATTTTCAACCCAAAAGTTTACTTTTTAACAAATTAAATTAATTTTCTATCAAATAATTGTTGTTTTGACTAATACAATGTACTGGATAAAGTTTCAAACAAAAATTGAATAGTTTAATTTCCAGATAAAAACGATTAATTTTTAATCAATCCTAGAATAGTTACATTTTCAGAAAAAAATAAATTTTAATCGAAAAAAATAAATTTTCAATAATGTTGTTAAATTCTCAACCAATAACATGAATTTTCGACCAAGAAAATTAATGACCTACAAAAAAAGACAAATTTCAAACAAAATACATGAATTTTCAACAAAATTATTTAATTTTAAAGTCAATAAAACGAATTATCTACAAAAAGTTTATTTTTTTCAGCGAAAAATATGAGTTTTCAATCAAAGAGTTAAACTTTCAACCAAATAGTTGAATTTTTAACCATAATTATAAAACCTTGTTGAAAATAACAGTATTTTTTGTCCAATGTAATTCAACTCTTAGTGAAATAATCGACTTTTAAGCCCAAGAAGATCTACAGTTCATATTTCAACCAAACAACTGCATTTTTGACCAAAAATGATACATTTTCAACCAAAAAGATTAAATTTCTACCAAGCAGGGTCAATTTCACACAAAATATATGAACTTTTAACAAACTTATTTATTTTAAAGTCAAAAAGAGTATCATCTTCAAAAAAGCTGAATTTTTACCCCAAAAATATGATTTTTCAACAAAAATTTTAATTGTCGACCAAATAGTTTAACTTTCACTTACAGTTGAAGTACATAGTAAAAAAATTAATTTTTTCGTATTAAGGATTCATAATTATAGTTGAAAATTCAACTATTTGCCTTCCAATTAAATTTTTTGTTAAAAATTTTACTCTTTTAGTCTTTTTAATCTTTGGGCGTTAAAAGTCAACAATTTGATATTAAAGATTCAGCTTTTTGTAGATGATACTCTTTTTGACATTAAAATTAAAGAATTTTGTTGAAAGTTCATATATTTTGTTGGAAATTGACCTTGCTTGGTAGAAATTTAATCTTCTTGGTTGAAAATGTATCATTTTTTATCAAAAATGCAATTGTTTGGTTGAAATATGAACTGTACATCTTCTTGGGCTTAAAAGTCGATTATTTCACTGAGAGTTGAATTACTTTGGAAAAAAATACTGTTATTTTCAACAAGGTTTTATAATTATAGTTAAAAATTTAACTATTTGGTTGAAAGTTTAACTCTTTGATTGAAAGCTCACATTTTTCGCTGAAAAAAATCAACTTTTTGTAGATAATTCGTTTTATTGACTTTAAAATTAAATAATTTCGTTGAAAATTCATCTATTTTGTTTGAAATTTGTCTTTTTTGTAGATCATTAATTTTCTTGGTCGAAAATTCATGTTATTGGTTGAGAATTTAACAACTTTATTGAAAATTTATTTTTTTCGATTAAAATTTTAATTAAAAATAATAAAAAATAATAAATAAAATTCAATTTTTGTTTGAAACTTTATCCAGTACATTGTATTAGTTAAAACACCAATTATTTGATAGAAAATTAATTTGATTTGTTAAAAAGTAAACTTTTGGATTGAAAATTGATGTATTTTGTTAGCAATTACAACAATTTTTGTCATTCTTTTTAAATACTGTACAATTTTCAAAAAGCTTTTTTTTCTTAATCTGCAAAAGTCTAAATCGTGTTTCAAATTATTTGAAATAATTTCAAGTTTTAAATTAATTCTGAATCTTTTTTTAAATTAAAATTGTAACGTTTAAACTTAAAATTTAGCTCATTACAAATTTAAAAATTCAAGGCTTTCTATTTTGAACCATTCTGTTCAAATTTGTATAGTTTTTAACAGTTGTTTGCAATGGATTGTTTTCAATGAACGGTCAAATATTCCTGATGATTAACGAAATTTCCTTTTTTTAATTGAAAAATTTCAAATTGAATGGGTTAAAATAAAAATTTTGTATTACCGATACACCCTCAGAGGTCTTTGAAAAAGTAGAAATGGACATTGTAGATCCTCTCCCCGAAACGGAAAATAAAAATAAATACATATTGACTATTCAGGATGGTTTAACTAAATATTCCGAGGCTATTCCATTACGTTCTACTGAGTCCACCGCAATTGCTTTAGCCTTTTCTGAACAATTTATCACGCACTTCGGCTGTCCTCAAGTAATTCACATGGATATATATATAT
>NC_046659.1:43108337-43111007 GCF_010883055.1 Belonocnema kinseyi | reverse complement strand
AAAAAATTTAGACTGAAATAATATTTCAAGTCATAATCGAAAACAAATAAATTAATTTTCTAACAAATAATTGGTGTTTTAACTAATACGATTTACAGGATAAAGTTTAACCAAAAATGGAATAGTTCAATTTCCAGATAAAAGCTGTGATAAAAAATTGAATTGAACAAGGAAAAAAAACGAATTTTCAATGAAATTGTTAAATTTTCAAGGGAACAGGTAAATTTTTGACCAAGAAGATTAATGTTCTATAAAAAAAGGATTTTCAAACTTAACCAATATATACGATTATTTGTTAATCAATCCGATAATAGTTACATTTTCAGATAAATATAAATAATTTTTAACAGAAAAAATTTATTTTCATCAAAGTTGTTGAATTGTCAACCAATCAGATGAATTTTCGACCAAGAAAATTAATGATCTACAAAAAAAGACAAATTTTAAACAAAATACATGAATTTTCAACGAAATTATTTAATTTTAAAGTCAAAAAGACGAATTATCTACAAAAAGTTGAATTTCTTAAACGAAGAATTTGAGTTTTCAATCAAAGAGTTAAACTTTCAATCAAATAGTTAAATTTTCAACCATAATTATAAACCCTTGTAAAAAAACGTATTTTTTGACAAAGTAGTTCAACTCTTAGGGAAATAATCGACTTTTAAACCCAAGAAGATGTACAGTTCATATTTTAACCAAACAATTGCATTTTTGTGCAAAAATGATACATTTTCAACCAAAAAGATAAAATTTGTACTAAAAAAGGTCAATTTCATTTTAATAAATTTTTTAAGTTTAAAGTCAAAAAGAGTATTATATACAAAAAAGCTGAATTTTTAGCCTACTTTAAAGGCAAATAGTTGAATTTTCAACTATAATTATGAATCCTTAATGCGAAAAAATTCATTTTTTTGCTAAGTAGTTCAACTTTAAGTGAATAATCGAATTTTCCTCCCAAAAATTATGGTTTTAATTTTTAACAATATAGTTGCATTCACAACAAAATGACTTTGCAATCAAAATCGTGACTCAAGACCCCCCCCCCCCCAATACCGTAAATTGAAGCGTCACTTGACACAATAAATGGCCTACTGAAGACTGGGTATTGTAATAGAGGTTGATTGCATAAAATGTCCTTTAATTTATTAAAAGATTCTTGCTGACTGTATCCATCTGAAAGGGACATTCTTTTTTAACAGGTATGAAAGAGGTTTCGCTATGATTGAAAAATCAGGGATGAACCTGCGGTAGTAACTGGTCAGTCCTAAAAATTGTTTGATGTTTTTTATATTTTTGGTCGAGGGAACGTACGGACAGCTTCCACCTTTTTCGGATCAGGTTTCATCCCATCACGAGTGATAATGTATCCGAGGTATGCAACCTCTTTACGCAAGAAGTGACATTTTTCCGGTTGAAGAGAGAGATTAGCATTGTGTAAGCGTTCTAAAAGAGTCCTAAGTTTTCTCGTGTGTTCGTCCAATGAGTCGGCATAGATAACTATGTCGTCCATATAGACGAACAATTCCACGCCCTGTAGACCAGAGAGAACTCGGTCCATTAACTTTTGAAAGGTTGTAGGTGCGTTTTTAGACCAAAGGGCATTCTATTGTAGTGATAGTGTCCGTATAATGTCGAGAAAGCAGTCTTAGTCTTACAGTCAGGGTGCATTTTTATTTGATGATTACTCATGGCAAGATCGAGAGTAGAAAAATATTGCGCACCGCCTAATTGATCTAATGTGTGCAATGTTCGATAATGGGTATGCATCTTTTATAGTCTTTTCGTTTAATTGGCGAAAGTCTATGACCATTCGCCACCATCTATTTCCGTCCAGGTCAGGTTTTCGGGTCAGGTTCTCGTTTTCAGCTTGCCTAAAAGTCTCAAAAGCCTTTAACTCAACAGGGCGGATAGTAATTTCAAATTCGCGAAGGGTTATATTCATTGCAAATACTTTTATGTGGCCCTTTTCGGGTGTGACTAAACTTTCCCCTAGAAAAATCCCTGGCCCAGTTTTGATTTTTTCTAGATAACCCTTCTTAATATCCTTATTTAAAATTGGTAAGGTAATTAGTTTTTTGGTTCGCGCAGGTAAATTAATAGTACACGGATTAGATATACCAGCTGAGGGCAGTTCCAGCGTTACATTTTCTTTATCAAAATGTAATGAACCGGAATTTACGCGAAGAAACTCGGTACCCAATATTCCGCAGGAAGTTATTAGTAAATTTCCTCGGACCAAATGAAATTTTCCCTTCCTGCCAAGAATGTGTAATTGTATGCAGCCTCGAGTTTTATGCACGCCCTGCCCGATACCTGTGAGAAAATATGTATTTGATTTATCGCAGAGGATTGTGATTCTGTGATTTCGACCATTTTCGAAAACAGATCCATGATTCTCGCGGCAAATGAAACTATCGTCTAGCCAAAATTTTTCTTCATATAAGCAATCTCAGATTGTATTTGAAAACGGGTTTTTTGGGCACCGAAAGCTTTTTCCAACATATTTAGAAGTTCCTCATGAGTGTCAACATTTACATTTTGAATGTAAAGTTCCGCCTCCCCTTGAATTTTTGGCTTTAATCATGTTAAAAGAAAGGGTCGAAGATTAGGGGCTATCTGAGCCTCTGCAAATTTGCACTCGAGCGCGAAAGTCGAGAAAGAGATATT
>NC_046659.1:43107191-43108237 GCF_010883055.1 Belonocnema kinseyi | reverse complement strand
ACCAAATTTGGCTTTCGTCTAAATTTTTCCAGTTGTTTTTACTATAGTACAATCTACGTTTGCATCTCGGGCGAAGAAATCCATTCTATTGTTTGATAAATATTGTTTGTAATTCAATATTTTTCACAGAAAATTACCCTGAGTGACAGAACGAAATCGGAAACAATAAGAGTTAATTTATTCAGGAACAAGCTTTTTGAACAAAAATTACCTTGAGTGAACCTTTAATATATATTTGTTAATTTTTACAAAAATCAGGCGTTAATCAAAAAATAAATAAAACTTGAAGTTGTACGATTTTAATTTGTAACTAAATGATTTGAGAGGTTTCAATCTAAAATTATCGAACACTTTCCATTCAAAAATTCAGATGAAATATTTAAATAGCTTTAAATTTGAAATTATTCAGTATATTCTGAAAACTACAAATTTAAAATGTCTAAATTATTAAGGGGTTAAATATTTTTGAAATTGCTGTTCTGGAGACTAAATAGCACTTATTCTTTTATTAAGAAATCACAAACAAAATTGTTAAAAAAAAGTTTTTAAAAGAGTTTTAAAAATCTTAAAAAAGGTCAGAGGTTTTAATAGTTCAATATATGTGATAGAATCTCTTTAAATATGAAATTAGTCTATACTTTTTCATGTTTCAGCTACAATTATTCCATTTTAGAGTTATAAATTACACTCGTGAAAACCCAATAAAATGTTTTAATTAATTTATATATAAAACAAAAAACCTTTGTATAATTCAACCTAAATGAAGCTGCAAAAATGTAATTTGAAATGTATTGAATTCAAGGTATAGTTTAAAAAGCAAAACTGAAAGCAAAGGATCGACTTTTAAAAGAAGCGAAAGAAAGTAACTCGCTGGATTGCAAATGAACATGGAAAATGGTGTATTTTCGCATTTTTAAACTTTAAATTCAAACTTTTTCGCCTTTTAAAAATTTCGAAAAATTCTGAAAATTCAAACAATAAGGCTGTATTCTGAAAATGAAGCAATTTTAACGTTAAAATTCAAGTTCCTAAACTGAAGGCCTAAA
>NC_046659.1:43105461-43107091 GCF_010883055.1 Belonocnema kinseyi | reverse complement strand
TTTTTTTTATAATTAAAAAAAGGCTACCGAAAACCTGGATGAAGCTTCAGATCTGAAAAAATTCAGCGATACATACATGTCAAACTTTTCTAACCTCAAAAATTTTTTCTACTGCTTTACCGTCATATTTTACGAAGAATGAGAAAACAAGAATTAGACTTCGTAGTATGATGAGGGCAGCACCTCGATAGGGCAGAAAATGTGATGTCCTATATATATAATTCCCCACTCCGACGCCCCGTACCGCATCTACGTTTATAATATCTTTGGTTTAACTCACAGCAAAATTCTAGTGCTTTACTAGTGACACACAATTTTAGCCAATGAAATCATTTGTAGAGTCTTGTGTAAAATGTGCCAAACATGTTTACGTCAATATTTAAAAATTCTATCAACAGCTCTTTATAGTACCCTGGCGGACTGAAGAAACTGAAAGGAGCTTCTACAAAGTACCCGTAAAGACCCCATTGGGTTCCCATTCGGTTCCTTTTTAAAAAACTCAAAAAAAAACTTAAAAATAAACTTTTAAACTGTTGAAATTCGGGTTTCACGTTAAATTTTCTATTAGAAACTCACGGAGTATTCGCAATACTTTTTTTGTAACGTTAAAAATTTTTAAAAATTTCATTAACTTCTGCTGACGGTGACTTCAAGCGCAACCATAATAGCTCAAGTAGTATGTTGCGCGCGAAGTTTAAAAATAAAATTCTCTCTCACTTTCATCGCAGCGTTTTTGTCTGAGGTTACCACTGTGTGACGCTAGCATCCAGACAAAATTCTTAAAGTTACCGACGGAACGCCTATTAACTTCTACTAAAAGAAGGTGCACTTGAAGGCGCCTTCGGCCGATGTAAATGACAGGTATTTTATTTTTTTAAGTTTTTAACGCTACAGAAAAAAGTATTGCGATTACTCCGTGAGTTTCTAATAGAAAATTTAATGTGGAATCTGAATTTCAACATTTTAAAAGTTAATCTTGATGTTTTTTGAGTTTTTTAAAAAGGAAACGAATGGGGACCCAATGGGGTGTTTAGGGGTACTTTGTGGAGGCTCCACTCGGTTCCTTCGGTCCGCCAGGGTAGATGAAAATTCAAACAATTGATCCGCATTAATTTTGTCTATAAAATTAAAATTGCCAAAGTTATAGAATTTTCAAGCTCCAAAAAACCAAACGAAAATAAACAAAAAAAAAACATTTGAAGCCGAGAAAACAGTGACATGGGAAAAAGGCAGGAGAAGAAAAACGTTATTTTTTAAAGGCAATTTATAATTAAGTATTTTTTAACCTCAAAACGAAACATATTTCTAAAGAATTCGAATATGAAAAAGGATAAGATATTCACAAACGTTGTAACTCTTAAAACAATTAAGCAATACATAATCTACTTACTGTATCAATTTGTAAAAATCGTTTGTTTTTATCAATCTCGCTCCTGTCACTTTTTTTAC
The DNA here is from genome assembly GCF_010883055.1 of Belonocnema kinseyi. Lineage (NCBI taxonomy): Eukaryota > Metazoa > Arthropoda > Insecta > Hymenoptera > Cynipidae > Belonocnema > Belonocnema kinseyi. The sequence continues at coordinate 43,105,642 of NC_046659.1, read as the reverse complement.
CGCTTCATAATTCAAAAAATTTAACCACTGCGCATGATCAAACTTTTGATTCATATACGAACATAAGTTTCGAGTGGCATATACCAAAGATATTATAAACGTAGATGCGGTACGGGGCGTCGGAGTGGGGAATTATATATATAGGACATCACATTTTCTGCCCTATCGAGGTGCTGCCCTC
>NC_046659.1:43098559-43105361 GCF_010883055.1 Belonocnema kinseyi | reverse complement strand
ATTCTCGACAATTTACAATCTTACCGAATTTAAGAATTGTTAAAAAAAATTTTTTTAATAGAATAATAAAATATTTTTACCGAGGAAAAAACTTTTTTAATGATTAAAGTTTCTAAAAATTATTGTTTGAATTAAAAATAATTTTGTAATTTTGGATAAAAAAAGTTGTTTGAAAATGTCCATTTTATTTTTGTACATTACAGAAAACGCTCGTAAAAATAGAATTATTATTTAAAAAAATAAAAATAAAGTCGCGTTAAATCAGCCTGCATTGAATCCTGCAAAGTTTGTTTTACTTGAAGCTCACGTGTTTTAAATTTATGTTTGTATCACATTTTTACACAATTATTGTTACTTTAAATTAGAACAATAATTTAAAAAAATTAAACATTAAACCGAATTTCTATAATAAAAATATTTGATTATTGTATTTTTAATGAATAAATAATATTGACCACATAACTATTTTCTCAATTTCTGCAATTCGAGAATTTTCTAGTTTGTATATTTTATCATTAGACAGCATTCGGACTGGAATTTTATTATTCGGGAATTTTTAAATTCGATAATATTGTAAACTGTCCAGAATTTCATTATTCTAGAATTTTTTAATTCGGGATTTTCAGGTTTCAGGTCGAAAGTATTTCAAAAATTTAAAAAGATTTATAAAATAATAATTTGAATTATATATATATATATATATTTCGAGTCATCTGTATCAATTATAATGATTTAAAGTTTATTTTAAAATATATTTTTTATGAATGCGCCAGTGAAATTCTGTTCGTCTAATTTTGTTTGCCAATGCGAAACGTAATCTGGCTTGGAACTGTCGTCTTAACATCTAAAAACCGAAAGAACAATTTTCCTATCACTTGGAATTATAATTATATTTCTATAAAAACGTTAGAATATATAATAATTAAGAAATTGGAAAATACATACGAGAACTTAATTAGACGAATAGTCTAAAAAAGTCCATAGAAATTGCAGACCACAAAAATAAAAACTAAATAATATTAAAGAACTATATATAGACAATATATAGAATGAACATTATAATTAATAATTTTAGAATTAGTGGAAAATATATGAAACCGTAATATAAATTACTCATTGACTTATATTTGTGGTATTTATTAAAACAACTAAGTTTTGCAAAGTTATAAATGTAAAAATGTTTTAATTGGCAATTTACTTTCAATCCAAATGGTTCTTGTCCAAGCTAAGTTTACCATTAGTGCGCCTCGAAGGTGTGCCGAGATTGCTTACAGCGCTCCAAGTGGCTCTTGGCAAACTATATCGATGTGTGCTTTCTACGAGGAGCGGAGGGTAGAGGGGAAGTGACTTTATTCGCCGGACGCGCCGTCTATATTTATGGCGGGCAACTAAGCCCGCACCGCATCTACGTTTATAATATCTTTGGTTAATCGTGGCAACGCTGTTAAGTATATTCGTATACGAATAACTCGAATTGAAAATTCGAAGAGTGCTCGAGAATGTGACTTCCTTCTCGTATACATAAGTTACCATTCGAAACTTTATGTATACGGAATGTTCGAACGAATTCGAGAAAAGAGTGTAACGGCATTCGTCATTTTCAGAACTAAACTTCCAGGGAGCTAAGACCATTTTAACAAACATTCTCGGAACTAGTAAATTCTTTAGCGGGAAGATTCAAATAGCTTCTTAAATGCAAATTGATAGTAAATGTTAAGTAATTCTTATTGTACACGAGTCCTACGAATAACATGGTTTTATCAAGCCTAAATTAAACCAGTATTTACGTATTATATCTTATTTTAGCTACAATATACTTTCTTTTATAATATTGTTAAGGTCTCTGTTCAAAGTAGATTTTGGGGTTACAAATCCGAGATATCGAGTTATTTTTAATATCGTTAATAGGTTATGGCGCCAGCCAGACGCTATAAAAAAGAGACCTTTGAACTTCAGAACAGGAAACTGTCACTCAAAGAGATTGACGTTTTCCAGTGATAAAAGTTGGACTTTGGAACCATTACCTTGACCTGTCACTCGCTTTAATTGTCAAAAATCAGTAGGAGGAGCAAAGTGACCTCATTTGTAAGTAAATAATTTCCTTATTTCAGTTAACATAGAAAAAGTATATTAGACCAAGTAAAATTAATGTATAACAAAGAATTCACAAAGTGGTACACTCATTTTGTGTACATCATACAATGCCCATGTTATACAGTCTAAAGTGACCATATGTTTACCTTAATATACGCTTGCAATTGGAACGTAAATACTTCAAATAACTTCTCTACATTAGTTTTACGTAGGGCCGATTTCACCAAATCTGATTAAAATTTTAATCATCGATTAACCTTATATAATCAATACTTTGCGTTCCACCATTCTTTTAATCATGATTAAGAGAAGATAATCACGGGTTACCTTAACCGCCCAATAATGGCTGGTTATGGAGTTTAATCAGCGATTAAAGTAACATAACCCTGAAATTGAATTGCAAGTGCAGTGAGTGCAGTATACAGGAAGGAAATATGGCTCTGTTTTACAATGATATTTTATCCTCATCTGATGATGATGAAATGCTTAACCACGTTCAGAGAAGGCCACGAATATTCAGACACAATTGCCACTTCTCTTCTATTACACTTGCCACTGAAAACACTCGTAACCTCAAACTTTGGGAATCTTATCATATGCTAATATGGCGCAGAGTGTTCATGAAGAATTTTTTTCTAACCAGAATCGCCGTTACAACAGAAAGACCTAGAAACTAGACCTTATTACGAACAAAGTATATGATTAGCTAACCAATAGTTGAAAATGCTTGGTAGAACGCATCGCTGGTTAACGCTGATTTAATCCTTGATTAAAAAATAATCATGGATTTAATCAGAGTTGGTGAAATTGGCCCTTAGTCTAATATACTTTTTCTAAGTTTATTTAAATAAATAAGTTATTTACTTACGTTGAATAAGCACCTGTGTAGGCTGTATGTGGTATTCACAATTACAGCTTCCACACCCCATTTCAGAATACTCCGAAAGAAAAATATTTATTAATACGTTTTCTAGCACGTTTAAAAAGAAATTCAAACTATTATTTATTAATATAAAATGCTAATTTCATCACAGTCAATCACAGTCGAGCTTCAATTCTCGCGTTTAATGTACATGTTTTATACATACGCTCTCTACTCCAGACTCGGTCAACTGCGTGGGAAATAAATGGCGAAATTCAGCGCCCTCTGCGATAGGCAGGGGAACTACAGAAGCATGAATTTTTGGTCGTAATATATGTGCATGCTCATTTCTTAGATGTGTTGACTAGTAACATAATTGAAGAAAAAAGAATGAATAAAGACAAAATTAAGAAAACAAGAAACGCCGAATAAGAAATTATAGATAATTATCATTCAATTTCTCATTTTACGTTTCTTATTTACTTCATTTTGCTTTTATTTTTGTATTTTAAGTAGAAAAAGATAATTACAAGACGATTTAGGATGTGCTTACGTATGGACTTTTATTTTTTCTGAAGCAGAGTTGACCTGTGATATTCTGCTTTTTTAACATGTTATAACCACACCAGTTTGCGTTTTCAAGAAACCCTTTCCATTGAAGTGATACCGGCACATGAAAACCGGTTTTGCGGTTATAGTCTCATACTGTGACAGCACCAGACAACACGTGATAGTAACAAATGGCAACAAACAATTTTCCGCGCACGCGCTTTTTACACCAATTTTCGCCATCTGCGATGGGCAGGAGAACTAATTTAACTCCCCTCGCTGCCTCTCAACCCCCGCGTTAAAGTTCGAAAAATTCGCCATTTTCCCTTATTCAGTTGACCGAGCTTGCTCTACTCCATGGACCGAAAATGGCGGATGCACTTACTGATCTTTATAGTGCCCAGCCCCCTACATCGACGTTAGTTCACTAGTTCGATCAAGTGAAGCGTGGAGGCCAGATGGCGCTGGGAGTTTTTCCAGCCTATATATTTATATTCCAAGTTGAAAATTAATTTTGAAACTTTTTGAAACTTCTAAATACCTTTTAATATTGCTTAAATTTTTCCCACAAATAATAAGTGTTGAATTATTATATATACATCAATATTTAACAAAATGACTGACAAATAAAACATTTTTTAAATAGAGCAATTAAAATTGTAACGTTAAAAGTTTATAATCTCTCCGAAATTCTAAATTTTCCAAGCATGTGAGACATTATATGTAAAACAATTCAGTTTCTAATTTTTTACTATCAACTGATGATTTAAAAAGCTGTTGAAATCAAACTCGGACAGAACTTTTTTTCTCAAAAAATTTGTAAAATTCCTGGTCACAAAATAAATTCACTTTCATTTCCCGGTTTTACAGATTTTCCGGGCCAGCGGCTACCCTGAATAATAAATATGGAACATTTCGTCTCAAGCTCAAACGATATCTTCATTAAAAAATATCTGGTTTAGAAATAAAAAAAAAATATATAAACGCTATATTTTATAAAACTCTCCCGCAGAAATATGAAAAACTAATCAAGCACTGTATTTTAACAAACAATATTGAAAATTTTATATTAAATTGAAATTATACTTTCATTTAAAAAAATTCTTTCGTGTAAATATTAAAAATTGAATAAAAACTGTTTGTATTTTTATGAGAAATATGGAACATATTATCTTAAAGTGAAATGATATCAGCATTTTTTAAAATTTTTTCATAAAAAGATCAAAAACAAATAAAAACTATACCTTCTTAATTTATTTATTTAAATTTAAGTTTTTTAAGTTTATTAATCCTTTAATTAATTTATTAATTCGTTTATTCTAATAAATCAACTGCTATTGTATTAGGGTGACTGTTGCTAATGAATTACTAATTTATAACAACATCTGACATTTTTAATTCTTATTATTTTTTATAAAATAAATTTGTTGTTGTTGATTGTGTATGAAACTTTAATTATGCTATGCATTAAACCGATGGTCATTACGAATAATATAAATCAAATTAATTTCGAACTAATTTTGCCTATTCCTGCTATGTAAAAACAGGCTGGAAATACTCCCAGCGCCATTTGTGCCGCACGCTTCATTTAGCCCACTGGCGAACTAATGCCGTACAGTCGTTGCAGGGGACTGTAGTGCTTTACTCCAACTTCAAAAAGTCTATTCCATGCAGCGTTTCCAATGTAGGGAACTTTTTAAAATGCGCTTGCGTCGCGCCGACAACCCGATTGGTCACGTTTAGCGCGCTGTTTGTCCCAATGATTAATCTCGTCTCTGTCGAGCTTTAAAATGAAATTTTTGTTTATTTCCGACAATGTAGCTTAAAATAAAATCACTAAAATTACCAAAAATGAATTAAGAATAATTAATTATTGCAGTGATAAATGTTATGTCATACATTTTTAATAACTTGAAGAAGACCTGAATTACAATGACTAATTAACTATTGTATAAATATTATAAAATATATAATATTGTATACGAATAATCAAATAATATTTATACTATTAAAATAAATATTTGTTTCTTAAAATTAAAACTTCTTATTGCTTTTTTATTAAAATTTTGAAACATTTAAAATTCTAAATTCAAGAAAAAATCTTTCTTTTCTAAGATCAGAATTTTTAATTTTTGGCATAAAAATTGCATAATTTTTTCATCTGTTACTCTAAAATTCTAATTTAGGATTAGGAAATTACTTTGGATGCATTTTCCAATCATTATTTATCATAAATATTGAATCTGAATATTTATAGAATTCAAACTCAGCGCGCTAACAGTAGGATGGTCGATGAGACGCAAGCGCAGTTTAATAAGTCCCGAAGATTGAGGACACTAATTCCATGAAAAAATTTTTACTTTCAAATTTTTGAGAGCGAACTTCACATACATACTATATGTCAATGACATTTTCAGGCGATTGCAGATCAGCATATTGCATGCAGAAAGCCCCCAAGAGTGAAAGACATGGGAACTGTCTGTTCTCTCTCTCTTTCTCCTGCCAACTTTCTGTATGCAATCTGCTGAACTCATCGACATCTTGGACATAGGAAACACGGGACTAGGCATGCCATCCTAACTTGGGCGAGCGGGGTTGAATCCACGGGAGGGGGGAGAATTCCATGAGTGGGAAGAGCCGCCATCTTACGATGTGCCGTTTGATTATGCGCACGAGCATTTTTTCCGACAAACTGTGCATGAAAATATAAAAATGTGGGCGCTGCCATGTTTGTCGCGGGACATCAAAAGGTAGCGAACCTCCCCCCTCATTGCATCACCCCCGCAATAGCATGCCTAGTCCCTTGTTTCCTATGTCCATGATCGACATATTGAAATGGACCGGTAACGCTTTGAGGAGTACTGAAATGGGCTCTAGAGAGAGAAAAAACATATGAGACGATGCCCCTGCCTTTATTTATTTCAGGACTCTGTCCAATGAATTGGTAGCCCCGGATCATCGACATATAGAAATGGACCGGTAATGCATTGGGGAGAACTGAAATGGGCTCTAGAGAGAGAAAAAACATGAGACGTAAGCCTGCCTTTATCTATTTCAGGACTCTGTCAAGTGATTTGGTGGCCCCGGGTATTGCCTAAATATTCTGTACGGTTAAGGGCATGTGACACAGCTAAATACCTATATTACCGACCACAGTTTTTCAGTTCACTGAATTTTTTTTTTGAACCTAAGAACTTTTTTGTAAATAAAATGTCGAGCTGAAACTTTGGGAAATGTATTAGAGTACAATAAAGTACGTTTAGGTACTGCATTTTGGTAGGAACTTCACTGAAAATT
>NC_046659.1:43080433-43098459 GCF_010883055.1 Belonocnema kinseyi | reverse complement strand
ATTCCAACGGCATCAGCCGGTAACGTTGTCCACGAAAATACGAACCCTCTAGAGCCTCGCCTAGTGGCCGCCAGGTTTCGTATTTTCGTGTACAACGTTACCTGTTGATGCCGTTGGAATTGATTGTTGAAATTTATTTTTTTTACATCTTTTATTATTAAGCTTTGTACTTAAACGTAGCTTTCTTTCGGCTCTTGGATTTCCCAAAGTTTGAGACCGATATTTTCTGTATAAAAACAGTTCGAACGTTCAAAAAATGTTGAGGTTCAGAAAAAAGATGAAATAATTCTCAGTAAAGTTCCTACCAAAATACAGTACCTTTCAGCTCGATATTTTATTTACAAAATAAGTTCTTAGGTTCAAAAAAAAATTCAGTGTACTGAAAAACTGTGGTCGGTAATATAGGAATTTAGTTGTGTAACTTGCCCTTAATTAAAAAAAAAGATAAACAATACATTAGAAATTTGCAGTTATAATAAATTGAATTTTAAAGAACATTCATGTAAAATAACCTATTTCAGATAGATTATTTTAAAAACTTGGTAACCTTGAATTCTTCTTGAAATTGGATTGAAAATGCTACAATAATAATTGTTTCGTGAGTTCAAAAATAATGTAAAAACTGTCGAAAATTTGAATAATATTTCTATAACATAAAAAATAATCATTTGTATTGCATAGGTACAAAACTTCATATTTTGAGGTTTTGTTTTTGTTGTAAAATTTTTTATTTTACTATATTCAATAACTTTACTTACGTATGAAAACATATCCCCGTATAAACGTCTTGACAACGCCCACAAACTACACAGGCTGCCAAGATTTTCTATATTTATTTACAATAAATTATAATTAAATAAATTATAAATAAATCAATTCTGAAAAGTGCGATAAACGTCACATTATTGAGGCACTCGCGACACAAAGCACGGTCCTGTGCTGCGCCAAAGTTCACCCAACGAAAATATTCTCGACCAATCAGCTTTATCTAGAAAGAGATAGGGCTATATCTCATATGTTTCTTCTCTCTCTAGAGCCCATTACCGTTCTCCCCACAGCATTACCGGTCCATTTCTAAATGTCGATGGCTGAACTGCAATCGTATGAAAGCCCCCTTAAGGCAGTCGAGTTCCTCTCGTTCCACTAGTTAAGTGGAATTGTTTAAAATTTATTGTTGGATTAAAATAAGGAAAAAAGACTTCTTTAATAATTAATTAAAGTGTATAAATGAACAAAGCTTATTTAAACCAGTTCACTAAAAACAAAAACTATGTAACATATTGTCTCTGTGTATATTTAAAGCTGGATTTTGAAGATCTTTGAGAAGTTTGAGAATAACATAATAAGCTAATCAGCTGTTTTGAATCGACGTGTCAAAGTGACAGTCGCCAGCTAGACTGGCTCCTCATCACTCTTCATCATCATTAATGCAACATGTAAAATGTAACAAGTCTTAAGAAAATGCATCTCTTTGCTAAATCGCATAAATTGAAACACATGTTTCTTTCGATCGTCATTCTCTTAATTATTGGGCCATCTGGGGCTTTAAGTTTCAAGAATGTGGAAGAAAAATCGATTACCTCTGAACCTGATTCTTTCGTGTCTGTTCAAAATGCAAATTCGTTGACTGCAAAGCCAGAAAATGAGCAACAAGAAAGTACAACCAGGGCCAGTGTGGCAGAAATTACCACCGGACGAGGACCAACTCTGAATTCAAAACACGAGGATCAGAATAACATTGGTTCATCGACAGCAAAATCAACATCTCCAGCATCAAATACCAGCATCAAAGCGCCTGACAAAAATGCTGGTTACTCTAGTTCTACCCAAAGTTTTGACGTGATGAATTTTACAAATATTAGCACTACGACTATTGTACCTGCTGAACCAATTTTACCCGACAAAGGTTCTGCAGAGGAAGAACACAATAGTTCAATGTCGATTTTCTTCGTACTCTGTGTTTTGGCCCTGGGAATATTGCTGATTCATTTGATGCTGCAGACGAATTTCCAATACTTGCCAGAATCGGTTGTGATTGTATTCTTGGGAGGTGCAATTGGCATGATAATTAATTTAATGTCTTATAAAAATATTGCTAATTGGCGAAAGGAAGAAGCCTTTTCACCAACAGCTTTCTTCCTTTTGCTTCTTCCTCCGATAATATTTGAATCTGGTTACAATTTGCACAAGGGAAACTTTTTCCAAAACATAGGTAGCATTATAGTTTTTGCTATAATAGGTACCACTATTTCGGCCTTTGTTATTGGAGCAGGAATATATTTACTTGGTCTCGCAGATGTTGCATATAAGCTGAGTTTCGTGGAAAGTTTCGCTTTCGGATCTTTAATATCAGCTGTAGATCCTGTAGCAACGGTTGCGATTTTCCATGCTTTAGATGTTGATCCAGTTTTAAACATGTTAGTCTTCGGAGAGTCTATACTCAACGATGCAATTTCTATCGTTTTAACTACTTCTATATTAGAGTCCAACAATGCAGCTACTACGAGCGAGGCTATGCTTCTAGGAATAAATAGGTTTTGCTTAATGTTTTTTGCTTCGGCTGGTATCGGAGTCCTTTTTGCACTCATTAGTGCTTTATTATTGAAGTATGTGGATCTTCGGAAAAATCCGTCTTTAGAGTTTGGGATTATGCTGGTGTTTACTTATGCACCGTACGTCTTAGCCGAAGGAATTCAGTTATCAGGTATGCCCTTAAATAAAAAGTTTCGTATCTTATTTCTTTCCTTATTTAAGAGATCGAGAGTTAATCACTCTTGCAGTCTATAATACAATAGTGAGTTTGCATGTGTCATGAATACGGAACATAATAATTGCATTTTGCACAGGATGTTGAACTGAGTTTATTTTTTCAAGCAATAAATCAATATTATGTTTAAATATTTTTAAATGTAATTGTTAGAAGTGGAAGAAACCTACGTTAAGGCTGTTGGAACGGGGTGCACAACATTTTCGAAAGCTATGAAACACTAAAAACTTACCAACGGCCGACGATTATTCGGTTTTGAGGTTTTAGAAATGCACTTTGAAAATGTTCTGGACCACGGAAGGGTTTTTGCGGTGTCGGTAGGGAGACTTAGCATTTTGTTTTTTGAAAAAGATCCGGTAACTGCTAAAAAATTAGTAAAGTTTGTAAGTAACGTTGTGAATTGAGCAGGAAGCCGACTAACAGCTGTGGGTGCTGACAGCTCAGTTGTACTCAGCCCCAAGGCTGTAGTTTTAGGCCGAAAATTATTGAAATACATGGGGAAAGTGTCAAATGTGAATTAAAATTCAGGATATTTAAATAGGAAGAGAATCCAAAGTAAAATCCCTTTTTAACATCCAATATTAAAATATGATGAAAAGAATTCCTGAAAATAAAATCAAGAATCTAACGACCAAATTTGGACAGCCACCACAAAATGTTTCCATTGGAATCTGAAAAAGGGAAACACCTCTTCCCCTCCTTTCCCCCTAGAAAAGAAAAAAAGGAAGAAAAGAAAATTATTTATCTCTACTTTGGACGAAAATAAAAAGGAGCAAAGAAAAATGAGAAGGCCACCAACCAAATCTCCTTCCTTCTCTTTTTTATTTCTTTCGTCCTCTTTATTCCCACCATTATCAAATCCCAATAAAAAATATTTTTAAAAACTATGTAATAATCACCAACGTTTCGGCACTCATACAGCACCCTTATCAAGGCAAACAAAAAATATATAATGTGAAATAAAAAAAATAAATAAGTAAAATAAAAATAAAATTTGTTGTTAGCAGGAACACCACACCTGCCTCGCTGCTATTTCACTGACAACTGAGAATCAAGTGAAAGTTCAAGAGGCAAACCAGCTCCAAACAAACCTGAAATAAAAATGTCCTCCAATCCAAGTCAGCAAAATTAAAAAAAGGAGGGGGAGAGGTGTTTCTTTTTTTTTCAGATTCCAATGGGAACATTTTCTGGTGGTTGTTCAAATTTGGTCGTTAGATTCTTGATTTTATTTTCAGGAATTCTTTTCAAATGTCAATTTGTGTGCTTTTTCAATTATGAAAACGGAATTTTTTGCTTTTTTTTGCTTTATGATTAAGTTTGGAGGCTTTGAGGCAGAAAATTTATTCAGATTTTTTTATAATGAACAGGAATTAATATTTATAAAACAATTTATTGTAGTTCTTATAACCAAATTTCAAAACTATTGTTTTTAAAGATCACAATTTTTTTCACTGAAAATAATTGACAAAAAAGTTGCACAATAATAAAATTTGTTTATTTCAATGAGATGAGTAAAATAAGCTATTAAACGATTTTCAACGCAAATTATTGGGAACATAAATTTTCCAAAATATTAATTCAATAATTCAAAAAGTTGTTACAAAAAAATTGAAAAATATTTTTAATTCGGTACAATTGTTATTAGAGATTTAAATATTTCTTGTTTACATTAAAAATAATTAGCAAATATAAGCGTTATGCTATAAAAAATTAATTTAAACGAGAGATAATGAGTAAAATATGCAATTAAACTTTTTTTAAACGCAAAATATTGGTAACATAAATTTTCATTTATATTAATAAAATATATTAAAAATGTTATTAAAAAATTTGAAAGTAGTTTGAATTCATTGCAATTGTTTTTAAAGATCGCAGTCTTTTTTGTTCAGTTTGAAAATAATTTCCAAGTATTGCTCTATAAGAAAAATTTAAAAATTCAGCGTGATGTATAGAGTGAAAATGTTATCGAAAATGTCCAATTAAACATTTTTTAACGCAAATCATTAGAAACATGAATTTTTAATTTATATTCATAAAATAATCAGTATAAGTTGTTATCAAAAGTTAGAAAAAATGTTTCCTTCGTTACAATTGTTTTTAAAGGTCGCAATTTTTTGTACAGTTTGAGAATAATTAATAAATAAGTGTTGCACCATAAAAAAATTGTAAATTGAAACGAGAGATATTGATTGTTGGTTCTCGCGCTTCGTGCTCGATGATGTATTTATCTCGCACTTCACGCCCGGTCTTTGCATTTCTCCCGCATTCGTGCAGACTCCTTTCAAAATTAAAGATTAACGAACCAACAACTGTAATTTTGCGATTGTGAACTCTCTTTTATTAAAGCTCTTTCGGCTTTAGCGAACACATTCTCATCACGTATCTCGTGCTTCGCACTCGATTTTTCCCAAAATGTTAAATTTTCTACATTATGTTCAACACTTATATATCAAATATAATACATTTTTTATGTACCTCTGGCTGGAATTGGGTATTTAGATTTTGCGAAATAAAGTGCAAATTGTATTTATCATGATTACTAACATATTTGCTTCTTATTTTGCGTTAAATTTTATTCTTAGCTGCGCTGAAACATGTGTCATTTTAATAAATTTATATCATTACATTTTACACTATGCATGGAAATTCAAATATTCTTATTCTGATTGCCTTGTTTTTATATATTTTTTCTTTTTAATCTGGGTTTTTACGATTAAAAAACTACGCTTCCTATCAAAAAAATATTCGTAAAAAATGTGTAAATCTTTTTTCGTTGAAGAAATTTTGTCTCACTTATTCTCGTAGCTTGTATCGTTGTACTCAAATATAATTTTTTTATTTTCAATGTTGTTTTCCAAAAATAAAACAAAAACTACTTATCCTAAAAAAAGTAGTTCCTGAAAAATTTGTTATTCTGTTTCAGGTGCACAATTTTGGTCAATTTATCTCTTCATATCTTTCTTTATTTTTCACAAAATTGAGTTATTGCTTTTTCATTCGTTTTTTCTGCGATAAGAATTTGAATCTTCGATTTTTCGTTAGAAAAATTTAAAAAGTTGTTTAAACAATCTTGTAGGGCCTTGAGAAAGTAACGTTGTTCTTATGTTGACTTCTTCCCATATCAAGTTTTGTTTGGCTTCCAATGTTAATTTTCGTTTGGTTTTTTGAAATTTGAAAATGCTATAACTTTGGTCATTTTTATTTGATCAAAAAAAAAAATAATGGGGATAAATTATTCGTATTTTGATCTACTACAAATAGCTGTCGAAAAAATTTTTAAATATAAAAAAAACTCTAACTTTTTAAAATTTCTTTAAAAATTGCTGGCTAATGAAGTCGTCTTTTCTTTTCATATCCTTATAAAGTGTGCCAAAGAGGAATCCAGTCAAATAATTCCTTTAAATGTTACTGTGTTTACAGACTACAATGACAACGACAAAAACGAGAACGACGACAGACAGCGACGTAAAAACTATTTTTCTGATCCAGGGGGTCTCAAAACGTCGACATTTGATGGAATCCGCGAAAGTCATTTTTCAGATAAAACCAATACCTTCTCATTAGGATGAGAATGTATTAATTCATTATTTTTTGTGCGGTCAAAATTTGAATTTTCGACTTTTTTTGATCAAAATTAAAAAGTTTTGGAGACCGTTTTGAAGGACCTTGAAAAAGTTGCGTTTTTCTTTCCTTGACTTTTTCCCATATCACGCTTTTTTTGGCTTCAAATGTTCATGTTCGTTTGTGTTTTTGGATTTTGAAAATACTATAACTTTGGTAATTTTTATTTTAGCACAAAAAGTAATGGGAATCAATTGTTCGTATTTTGGTCTACTATAAATATCTGTCGAAATAATTTTCAAATGTTAAAAAAAGTTTTCTCACAAATTTTCAAAATGCTCTAACCTTTTAAAATTTCGTCAAAAGATCTGGATAACGAACTCGACCTTTCTGTTCATATCCTTATAAATTGTGCCAACAAAATAAAATCCATTCGAATAATTCCTTCAAATGTTACCGTGTTTACAGACTACCACGACAACGACGACAGACAGACACCGACGTAAAAACTATTTTTTTTTTGACTCAGGGGGTCTCAAAACGTCGACATTTGATGGAATCCGCGAAGCTCATTTTTCGCATAAAACCAATACCTTCAAATTAGGATGAGAACCCAGTGGGCACAAAATTTGGCGACGTCTTAATGACATCGTTACAACATCTTTACGATACCTTTACGATATCTTTACGACCTCCTATGTCCATGTCGTTAAGGTGTCTTTACGATATCGTAAAGACGTCGTATGATCTGACGATGTCTTCACAATATCGTAAAAACACATTAAGGACATGGACATAGGATGTCCTAAAGTTGTCGTAACGATGTCCTCAAGTTGTCGTAACGATGTCCTAAAAACGTCGCCAAATTTTGTGCCCGCTGGGAATGTAAACAGAATTGATTAAATCTGCCATCAAAACATTAAAAAACAGTATTTGTTTAAGGGTATGGTTCGCAAATAAAGTTTTTTGTCCTACAATTTTATCAATATTTATTCTATAAGTCCTATTCTTTATAATATAAAGCGTTAGAAATATTCGACATATTTTTAACAATAGATAGTTTTTATAGCATAATTAATTTTTATAAATGTCTTATAATGAAAGAAAGTAAATTATTTTCTATCTTTAAAAATAAATACAAATTTTTATAGTTAGTTTAAGGGCATGTGATTAGAGTTCTGAGCCGGTTATATTACTTTGGGAACGGTATCGAGAATGAGAATATTACCGAGAATATAAGCGAAAAATAAATTCTCTGAGAATTTATGAGAATTTAAGAATTTATTTTAATTAATAGAAAATTGCATTTTTTTGTTCAATTTTCTGTTGAAACTATTTTCTTGAAAACTTAACTATTTCGTAGAAAATTTACTTTTTTTTTAAATTTATATTTTGATGTTGAAAAATGAACTGAAATATTTTCTGGATGAAAGTTTCACTCATAAAAAAAATTTGTTTTTTTATTACAAATTCATCTGTTTCAGTATAAAATCGATATTTTTTGCATGAAAATGCAACTATTTGGCAGAGAATTTCACCATTTTGTTAAAAATTCATCCTTTTTGGTTGAAAAAATTCGTCTTTTTGGATTGAGAAATCAAGTTTTTTCGTAGAAACTTATTTATTTTGTTACAAAAATTCGATTTTTGATGTCACTGAGTTAACTGGAATCTTTTTTGGATGAAAACTGAACTTTTTTGTAATAAAAAATTCTTCTGTTTTAAGATAAATTTCATATTTTTTGATAAAAAATGCAACTATTTTTTTGAAAATTTAGATTTTTGATTTAAAACTTCACCTGTTATAGAAGAATTTCCTTTTTTGTATGAAAATGCAACTTTTTGGTTAAAAATCATTCTTACTTGCTTGATAATTCAACTAATTTGTTTAAAACATTTGGTCGAATCGCTTTGTTAAGAAATTACTTTTTTTGTTAAAAATTTATATTTTAAGTTGCTAAGTTATCTCGTTGATTAAAAGTTTAATTATCTTGTTATAAATTAATCTTTTTTAATTGAAAATTCAACAACAATGGTCAAAGTTAAACTACATTGTTTAAAAACTACATTTGTTTAAAATTCATTTTTTAACAGGAAATGTAACTTCCATTCTTTAATATTGATATTTTTTAGTTACAAATTCGCGTTTTTTTTTTTTGTAAAAAAATTATTTTTCAGTTTGAAATTTCTTTTTTTTTTGCGTAAAAATGCACCAGCTTCGTAGAAAATTAATTTTTTGTTGAACAGTCATATTATTTGTTTCAAAATTGCATTTTGTAAAGAAAATTTGTCTTCTTGTTTGAAGGTTCAATAATTTAGATAAAATTTTATTTATTTTTTGAGTAAAGAATCTTTATTTGTTGGAAATTCGTCTTTTTGGTTTTAAAATTCTTTTCTTTAGTTTATAAATTTAATTCTTTTTTGATTCAAACATAAACCATGCCTAGTACTACCTAGTACGTCCAGAGCCATCGCTCTGGTCGTACTAGATTGTGCTATGAAAATGTACTGTCGGTAAAAGCAGTGATGGGAGAACGCGGCTATCTCTGTCATGCGCAGTAATGATTCCTGTGTATTTTTAGGTTATGTAACCCCGTATGACAACCAAAAAATATATAGGAATCACTACAGCGCATGTAGAGTTAGCAAATTCTCGTTAACTTAAATTTGGCGAAGGTAACAAAGAAAGTTACCGAAAGTTGCCGAGAATTTATCGAGAAATAACGAGAACATTTGTTTGTTACTGTTCTTTATTTTTGATGTTCTCGATGTACTTGAACCTACATAGTAATAAACATTAGGAATTAAAATTATGTTGTAGTTTTATATATAGTAAACTCCATATTTTTAAAATATAATTTTATTGATTGATTATGTAAATTCTTTTAAACATTAATTAACTTTATTAAATTTTAGTTTAGAACATGTTTTAAGTAGAATTTTACATTTCTTAAGAAATAGAATTTTTCGGATTAACAATACTACTGCAGTCCCGCTATAGTGGCTGTCTCCGGTGTACGTTCAATGGCCATTTTAATCGCAGAACAAAATTCCCAGTTTTTTCCAGGTTCACAAACATTTTTCACGGCCAAGAAAGTCAAATCATTCGAACTCTAAAACTGAAATTTTTTTTATTTAAATTAGTAAAAAATAAACTATAGACTAAAGCACTCAAAGTACAACTCCTGAATTTTAAACTTTTCAAATTAAAGTTTAAAAGTTTTTCAATTCAAAAATTTTATATTTGAATGCTCACTAATTTACGCATATAAAATGGAAGATACTAACACTTTTCAATTATACAAGTTTAAATAAAATACAGATAAACTGCAAAATTATGAATTTTTAACTTTTATAACACCAGGGTTTATTGATGCAAAATGGGTTTTTATTCGTGCCATTGTCTCTGGTGCAAAGCGCTCTTCGTGGTGGTGGGGGTAGACCCAGAATCGTATATGGGATTCCATTGGCAAGGGGAGCTCGTATAAGATCCAGTGAACTAGTTTTTGGCGACTGCGGAGTTCTTCTTTGGTCGTCCCCTGCGTCGAATTGGTCGTACAGACTCGGTAACTCTTTTCCTTTAGTTTTTTGGTAAAGAATCAAATTTTTCGCACGGTACGTTGCCAACGGTGTTTTAGAGTTTATTTCTGCAACTCGGTAAGATGTCTCGGATACTTTGCTCAGTATCTGGTATGGACCGTCTCTTTTAGGTGCTAGTTTCTTAGAAACTTCGTCGGCTGCTTTGCTTACCACGTGGCTGACTACCAAAACAAGGTTTCTTCTTCAAGCGGCCCTGCTCTGCATTGTGCACCTCGCGAACGCCCTTCATGACACCTGCAATCTTCGACGGATAAGGCGTGAATTCACAGACGAAATTTTCTCGTAGGATGTCTGCTGAGAGAACCCTCTGCACATCTTCTGCAGACTACAGTTCGCGGCCAAAGGTTAGATAGGCAGATGTATGTCTAGTTCTTTGAATGCAGCTCGTGTTCATTGCGTACCTGATTGCTGGAAGGTTCTTAGCCCAATTTCTATGATCGCGTTGAGCCAATATCGCTGATTTGGTCTTCAAATCTCGGTTTCTGCGTTCTACCGGGTTAGCCTCTGGATGGTATTCGGGTATTAATTTCTGTTCAAACCCCAAGCAGAAAGATACCTGCTGCATAACAGCTCCAACTAACTGCGTTCCATTATCAGAGATTACACGTCTCGGTGTTCCGTAGAGCAAGACCATTTCGTCGATGAGAATCTGCACAGGCATCTGCCGTAACGCTTTCGAGTGAGAAAGTCTAAACCGACTTATATGCAACTTCCTCTACGATGTAGATCATTTGGTAGCTTTTTCTCTTGACTAGAAGGGACCCACCAGATCCATAGCTAGTGTTTCGAATCTTCGTTGCGCTGCCGGTATCCTAAGCAGTCCTTGTTGGTTTCAGATTTGTTGGTTTGTACCTCTGGCATTCGAGGCACTTCGTGATGTACTTTCTCATCCCTGGCGAATAAAATCGATTAGATATCCTCTTCGAAGTGCGCTTAATGCCGTAGTGCCCTGCTGTGGGTGCATCATGGTAGCCCATTGTGAACCATGGCTCCCTAGCGCACTTTGGTACCACCCATTGAGCGTATTCGGCATCTTCTTCCGCAACATACCTGTAGAGTAATCCGTCAGAAATAATGTAGACTCTAGTATCCAGTTGGCCCGGTCAGATTGATCGGTTTTTTTTTTGAAGCTATCGATTATTCGTTTTACTTCCGGATCCGATAATTTTTTATCGCGCAGGCTTTGAATCAAGTGAGTTGGAAGGTCGATACTGATCGAGCACAATCCACATGTAACCTGATCTTCCTCTCCAAACGGTGGTCACGAGAGTAGTTCAGCAAGAACATTACATTTTCCCGGGTTATAAACAATTTTCAAATTGTATGGTTGCAGCATAAGCGCCCACCGAGCCAAACGTCCTGTAGGTGTCTTCAAATCGTCAACCAACGAATTTCCTGGTGATCGGTATTCACTGTGAAGGCAGCATCCTCAATGTATCGACGGAACTTGTCAATAAACAAGACGACTGCAAGCGCTTCTCTCTCGGTAGTGTTGTAGTTCCGCTCAGCTGAGGCGAGTAGTTGGCTGGCATATTCCACGGGCATCTCGTCCTCTCCCTCCCCCATCAACAAAGCTACACCGAGTGCGTAGCTACTTGCGTCGGTGCGAAACACGTATGGAAGTTTGTCATCAGCCGGTTTCAGGATCGGTGCTGTGATGCGGACCACTTTTAATTGTTCGAAGGCATGTTGCTGCTCTCTAACCCATTTTCACTTGGCATTGTTCTTGGTTAGCTTGGTTAATGGTCGTACGATATCCCAGAAATTTCTTATGAAACGACGGAACCAAGAAAACGTGTGTAAAACATTTATAAGAGGCTTAACGTTCCGGGGTGGATTCATGTTTACAAATGCTTTTATTATCGCTGGGACAACTTGTATACCTTTTGCTGTTATGATGTGACCTAAATATTTAACTTCTGAGTTTGTGAACGTACACTTAGCCCTGTTTGCGTGTAGTTTAAATAAACGCATTTTCTCAAATACTGCTTGCAGCTCGTGTAAATGGCTATCGAAGTCCTCTGATATCACTATCAGGTCATCAATATACGCTATTACTATTACATTTTTAAGGCCATTTCGGAAATGGTCTAATAACCTATGAAAAGTCGCTCCAGAGTTTCGCAGACAAAAAGGCATTCGCTTGAGTCTAAATATGCCGAAGGGCGTGACAAAGGCCGTCTTGTCACGATCGCACTCGCTTACTGATACTTGCCAATACCCCATTCTTATGTCAATCGTTGTGATAAACAGTGTCCTTTCAGCGGCTCCATCTTTCTTCGGCAATAATAATACTGGAGCTACCCATTGTGAGTCACATTCCTGAGCGACGTGCAGTTCGGCCATCTGATCTAATTTATTGCACAAAAGTTCATTCTTCCGTGAAGAATATTGGCACGGCGGTTGCAATACCGGTGGACGATCTCTCGTGTCGATGCGATGCTCTACGTTAGCTGTAGGCCCTCCTTCTATCTCGAAGATATCCTTGTTAATTTCGAGAAGGTTCTCAAGTTTATCTTTCTTATCGTCGTCGAGGGAATCACCTTCATCCTCACGCAGGGTGCTGAACGCGTTCATGTCCATCGGGTTCGTCTTCAGGTTCGAATTCGAGCTCGTCTACGAAACGCCAGTTCTCCTCCGATACATTTAGTACAATTCCCGCGCATTTGATGAAATCTACTACTAGCAGCGTTGTAGTTTTTTTTTGGACTTCTGGGAAAACTTCGAAAGTAGTCGGTACCACTGTTTTCGAGATATACATCGAAAACTGTTGTTAATAGGTTTCTGCGGCCTTGGGAACCATCGGCTGCCTTAACATTAGCACCCGTTCCATGATGAACTAAAATGTCCAGGTGAATCAGCGGTCTCGGTCCTGGAATTTGAACTTTCTCGTCTACTTTTAACATGGAAAACTCTGTCGACGATAACTTTCGTGTCGCGTTCTTTATTGCAATTCGGGCAGTGTCTTTTTAGGAATCCTGGCAATACTATTTTAAATCAGACAAAATCGCACGCGTCAGTGGTTGTGCAGTGACTGCTTGCCGCGTCGTCGTCCCTGGCGCGAAGCACTTTTCGTGGTGGTGGGGTTAGACCCAGGATCGTATAGGATCTACGTTATCATTTTCAATGTTCTAAATTGAAGAATCAATCGACTAAGTTCAAAATTTTATTTTATTTTTGCACTTTTGAACTGGAAACATTGAAATTGAAAAAATAAAAGTTAGTTCAACTAAACACTTCGTAAATCAGAAGTTAAATTATTTTCATTCCAAATAGTAAAAACATAATTAAAAAGCTTTTTCAGAACTTCAAAATATTTTAATAAATAATAAATGTTAAATGATAAATATTTTTATCTAAAATTGTCGACTTCAAAAGATTTTAATGTTTAATTGTTTAAGTTTCCAAGTTTGCATGTTAAATTTCTTTAAATTAAAAATGTAAGCCCAAAAATAAAAATCTGAGATGGAACATTTTTAACGAGAAGTACTTATCCTACTATTTTCGGGGTCGCTCTTTCCAATGGTGCATTTAAAATTACATAAAAATATGGTTTCTTACACTATTTTTGCAAATGAATGCAAAAAAACACGAATTTGTCAGGCCTGTTTTTTTTTTCTTTTCACATTTTCGATACCTTTACGTAAGAATATTCAACAATGGAATAGTGTAATCATGTCCTCGATTATTATGCTTTCGAATGGTGTCATTGGTTTTATTTTTATCATAGTCTGAACTTGCAAAATAACGGCAAAAACAATGGAAAAATTGATCAATTTTTCGACCAATCATTTTTTGCGATTAAAACACACTTTTTGTATCGAACCTGCATGGTCTATATAGTTACTGTGGAGTTTGGGTCGCTGATTACGAATCTGCTATTATTTTTGCAAAATTAATTTGTTTAAACAAATTATTGCAAAAAATGAGAATTATTTAAATTTACTTGCAGAATCGTATTCTACGGAAAAAACTACGTCGAAAATATGTATAGTCAATTTTAATTATTTAAATAATTAAGTTAATATCAACAAATATCAATTTTCTATACCCAAATACGTTGTTACATATCGTTTTCTAAGTTTTCGGGGTCGCTGATCACGAATTTGATATTAATTTTTCAAAATTATATTGTACAAACAATATGTTTGACAGTGTATGCATAACTGTCACTACATTCCAAAAATTATTTCGTGAGTCTGTAATCTAAGGAAAAATTTAGTGATTTATTCCGTAGAAAACTTTATTTTATTTGTTGTTATCTTTTCAAACAGGAATTACATTGAATAATTTAACATGTTCTGCCATCGTTGAGCCCAACTGATGTTGCCCGATTCCCACCACGAGGAGGTACATGTCACCGAGAATCATCTTTTTTTTTGAATTTTTTTAATATTTAAAAAATTTTTTTTTTTTTAATTTTTATAATTTTTTTGTGTGCTTGAAGTTGTTTACTCGTGCGTTTGTTTGAAACATTTCTTGCAAAAGTATGCTTGGCACTCTTTGCAAGATTTCACGGTTCTTACTTAGCACTTCTCGTATGAGCAATACTTTTTGAATCCTGTGTTTTCGAGATTATGATTTGCATGTTTATTTTCTGACACATTGGAAGCAATTAAATATTTTTCACAAATTTCCATGGCAACATCTTTTGTTCCTAATTTATTTTTGCTCACTGAATTGTAAAGCACTGTAGCATTTGTGACTGGTGCCTGTATCAGTCTAATGAAAATGGTTCATGTCCATTTCTTGGCTTGAATTATTGGCATTTGGAAAAGGTATTGCAGCTTTTCCCTTGGCTTTCTTATCATAACGTGATACGTTCGAAGTAGGTGTGACGCCAGCAGCTGAAGAAAGAATCGAAACTGCTTTTGAATCCATAACTGTGACAAAATTAGTACCACTATTGCTATCATGCTTTACTTTATATGTTCCTCTACGAGCTTTCGCATCGATTTCGTTAGACACTTCAATCCTATCTTTTCTTACAGTGCCGGTCGCTCGCAGATTTTGATTTTTCAGATGCACTAATAGATCAGGAGAAGAAAATAAGTTATCAAAGTAGATATGATACCGAAGTCTATTACGAGGAGAAGTCTTGAGCAAAAATTCTTGAAGCATTTGTAAAACAACTCGACTAGCTTGAGCAATTTTGGGTAGGAAATCAACTTTTTCATTTTTGCCACAGTAAATATCAAAATGAAATAAGTAACCATTCGAACCGCATAATACCCACATTTTGATACCAAATCGAATCGGTTTTCCTCTGATAAATTGCTTGAAACTGATTTTTCCGTAAAATTTTATCATCATTTCATCAATAGAAAGTGCTGTACAAAAATATCAAAAATTCTTGATATTTTCATTGAAAATGTTCAGAATTTGACGTTCACGCCAGACCTTATCCTTTGCGTCTTCATCGTCTGGTTTGTGAAATTTGATGTTAGATTTTATAGTTTCAAATCACGACGGCCCATAGCTAATGTTACTACATCAGACCGTAGAAAAGTTTTTGAACTAGCAAGAATTTTTTTCTTTTGTACCTCAGACAGTAAGATATCATTTGATAGAGTATCACTACATCATCTCTCCATCAATCCAATTATAAACATGTTCTTCTTCCAACTTTTTCTGACTTGTACTATAATTTTCCAATACTTTTTGGTACGACTGAAATGTCTGAGTCTTTGAATACTCTTCACCCATTTCAATATCACCTTGCTTATTACCTTCGTTACCAATAGACGACAAATCATCTTCACTATGATCAGATTCACCAGAATCGTCTGGATCAGGAATGAATACTGCATCAACGTGATTTTCTTTTTCAGTATTTTCTACTGTATTGATGCGATGTCTCTTTCTCGCATTTTTTGATTCGGAAAGTTTACATTTCGGCATTGTGAATCGAATGAAATGGCCAGTGTGTCAAAATTGGATGTGTTGTTATTTTTTTACAAGATGATAGTTGTGGGAATATGTACTATTATTACGATGATTCAATACTTTCTGTATAATGTCTATGCAAAATATATTACAACATATATGTCGTCTCAAGATAATGATTGTCAATAAAGATAAAATAAATTATCCTTCAATAATAATTCGAACTAGCAAAAATATTAGTAACGCCTATCAAAGACTACCAATATTCATTTTTCGAGGTTAAGAGTATGATACGCAAATATGATTACCGTGCATTAAAACTGTTCAAACTATTTTAAAAACATATAATTTGTTTGCATATATTGTTAAAAAATAGTAAATGTCCAAATTTGAACTCGCAGGTTATATTTGCACAAGGCGCGAAAATGTACTGCGATGGCGTAATCCTATTTGATAATATCTATGATAAAATATTTTATAAAACAACTTTTGTTTACGTCGTCTCAATATAATGATTAACGTAATTAATCAAAGATGAAACCAATTATTGTTCTGCGAAAATTCTGATAAGCGAAGATTTTCATTTTTTGCGGTTAAGAATGATACGAAAGTATGATTATTGCAAATTACAGCTCTTGAAATGACTTCGGAACGATTGGATATTTCTGCCTACATTGTCAAACATATTGTTTAAACAATATAATTTTGAAAAATTAATATCAAATTCGTGATCAGCGACCCCGAAAACTTAGAAAACGATATGTAACAACGTATTTGGGTATAGAAAATTGATATTTGTTGATATTAACTTAATTATTTAAATAATTAAAATTGACTATACATATTTTCGACGTAGTTTTTTCCGTAGAATACGATTCTGCAAGTAAATTAAAAAAATTCTCATTTTTGCAATAATTTGTTGAAACAAAATGTTTAAACAAATTAATTTTGCAAAAATAATAGCAGATTCGTAATCAGGGACCCAAAAAACCATAGTAACTACATAGACCATGCAGGTTCGGTACAAAAAGTGTGTTTTAATCGCAAGAAATGATTAGTCGAAAAATTGATCAATTTTTCCATTGCTTTTGTCGTTATTTTGCAAGTTCATACTATGATAAAAATAAAATCAATGATACCATTCGAAAGCATAACAATCGAGGACGCGATTACACTATTCCATTGTTGAATATTCTTACGAAAAGGTATCGAAAATGTGAAAAGAAAAAAAACAGGCCTGAAAAATTCGTGTTTTTTTGCATTAATTTGCAAAAATAGTGTAAAAAACTATGTTTTTATGTAATTTTGATTACACCATTGGAAAGAGCGACCTCGAAAATAGTACGATAGGTACTTCTAGAATTTTTTGACAGACGTTTTCATAGTGAAATGTTTTAGAGAAATGGGTAGTTGAAAAAAGTGTCCTTGTGACGTTGATGGGTTAAGAGGTTTACGAATTACGCATTGTAAAGTGAATGTTATCATAATTGAAAATAAATATATATTTTATAATAAGCTAATGCAAATCCAATCACAATTGTACGCGATTTTTATAATGTGACTTGTTTTTCAAGTGAATAAAGTAAAGCTGCTAGCTAATACATGGTTAATAATTAAAAAAATATTCCCTAAGTTATTAAAACTCAACATAGGTGCATTGAAAACTATTTGCGACCAAAAGTTTACATTTATTTGGATGGAAAACCTTAATTCTCGTAAATTCTCGAATACAAAATCGATTGAGAATTTACTGGTAAGTTCTTGGCGTTCCTGACGTAAGTTTCCGCCTTTCGAATTCTATGCGCATGTAAGGAGTGAGAAAGAAAAAATTTTATTTATGAAAATAAGAAATAACGACCGGCGCATTTAGGCTTTACGGCAGAAGTTTGGCTTCTCAAAACAACAGCTCCTAACTAACCTAAAAAAATACAAACTGCAAAGCCTGCTATTTTAACTATGGTTAAATACCCACTTACAAGCCAATAACTTTAGTTCAGTTGAATTTTCGCGCGCCAGCCACGACCTTCGATGAACCGATAAGTCGATTGGGTGCAATTCATGCGGCAGCATTGCTCGCAGACGGCTGACCCCTTTGCTCGCGGTAAGCTCCTAGTCAGTGATCCCAGATCTGAAACGAGACGTGGTCCAATACTATGACACGTCTATATCCGTGTGAATATGGTAGGAGACGATGTAAATGCCTGGGTTGCGCG
>NC_046659.1:43071010-43080333 GCF_010883055.1 Belonocnema kinseyi | reverse complement strand
GCAACCCAGGCATTTATATCGTCTCCTACCATATTCACACGGACATAGACGTGTCATAGTATTGGACCACGTCTCGTTTCAGATCTGGGATCACTGCTCCTAGTCAGTACCAAACCAGTCACCACCCGTTAAACGTGACGTGCCGACTAGCTAACACTTACCGAATTACCTGTTGTGCGTCGAGGACATCAATTTTTGGTGGGTGACACCTGATTATTTAATCACGACTTATCCTTTTGAAACCTCAACTTAATGATTTTGTGCATTCCTAACCTCGACTTAGAAATAACCTCCTTTGGTTTAAAAAGAAAAAAAAAGACTTCGACTTATTTAACTTTGCCCAGAGTGTCAGTGAAAAAGAAAAAGGGAAATCGAAAATCAACTTCGGATTGAGAGAAGGAAGTCTCGGGCTATAGCCAACCTAGTTCCTCTGTCAAGAGGATCGGAGATTTTCCTCCTACGTCTTGGTCCTCTGTCAAGAGGATAGGGGATTGTCCTCCTACGTTTCGATCCTCTGTTCAGAGGATCTGGGAATTTCCTCTCTATTTATTAGTTTTCTGTTCTTTACTTCTTCCTACTCTTGTTACAATCTCTTCTTACTTCTATCTTGTGTCTCTTATTACTATCCTCTTATTCTCATTTCTTGAACCTCTGTAGAGAGGAGCTGGGATCCCTTCTGTTTTCATTTATTATGCTCGGTCCTCTGTAAAGAAGATCTGGGATCCTATCTGTCTTTTTACTACTCTTTCGGTCTTCTGTCAAGAGGATCGGGGATGTTTTCCACCTACGTCTCGGTCTTCGATCAAGAGTATCTAGAATCCCATTCCAGTCATCATGATGGACCACATTACCACCACCAGAAAAATGTATTTTGCCTCTAGATAGACCAGCCTCGAGTGAATCGGCTGAGCCAAAACAAACGCTGGACAGAAAGATATCCTCGGGCCCTTGCTGACCAGCAGGCAAACCCGGGAGCCTATATTTCCTTGCCCTCCAATAGAAAGAAGAGGAACCGTGAAGATCGTCGGAACCGAACTAAGGGACACACAGCCCGCCAACCTTCGCCGGAGAGCGTGCCCGGAAACCCCGACCAAGCCGTCTCAGGAATAGGTTCTCGAGGAGCTCAACTTTTTCCAAAGTCTTTATCAGGTCCTACCAGGCCTAGAAGCTTATCCTTCGCCCTCCGATCTATCCGCCTTGGAGACCGAAGAGCTTATTCCCCTCGAGGAAATGTTGCGGGACCTAGGCGTCGATCTTCCGCCCCGGGAGACGTCCCCGCCACCTTCTAAATTGCAAAGCCCATCTGCGGGAACCGCAGATCTTCATTCCGTAGTGGAGGAGGACCTACTGGAACTTCGGGCCTCACCAATTGAGTTTTCCCCGGCTAAACTCATCGAGCTGTCACCACGCAAGTTCGTTTATTTCCTCTCAGCCATACCAAAGACCCCTCCTAGGACCACCCTGAGGAAAAACTCCAGCCTTCCGCCCACGAATGCAGGCAAAACCAAGGAGCGGTTAAATGGGCGCTGGATGAGCCTTACTCTCCTTGACGAGTATTCCAGCGAGAAAAAGAGGCCAAAGGCAAGTCCACCGTCACAACGCGCGCCCACGAAGTCCAGGGCTTACTCGTCACCAAGAAAATCACCTCGAAAACAGCAGACTCTCGCCCAGGTCTACGGCCGACATCCGCCACATGCGTTTAGCACAAGAGAGGTTCCTGAACGGGACATCGTTCTTCCAAGAAACTACCGGATCGCCAAAAGGCTGAAGTCCGTGATCATCCGGCCACAGTGTGTCAAAATCTTTTCTGACATCGATCGAAATTATTATTAACTCCTTCTATTCTAAGACCGGATTGATCTTTCGTGATTTGTGATCGTATAATTAAGTGTTTTATTCTTTGTGTATTTAAAAAGAACCTTTAATTAATCAAATAAAAATTGTTTCACAAATATAAACCTCATGGCTAGCCCATTCACAACATTGAAGATTGACGGCAGGGGTTTACAGCACTGTTCGTATTTCTCCAAATTAGTGATTAAAAAAAAATTTCCCACAATTCTAATTATTTTTATTAGACACCGTTCTTCGTGCCTTTTATTTAGCGTGCCAATTTTTTAAAAGGATATCTCATTTCGTTTAGACGTAAGTTGGAAAAGAAAATTTGAGGTCCAGCTTTGATTGCGTGACCCTCTTGTTACATGGCCTTAACATGTCTTACTGGTCTCCGAATAGGAAAAGTAGCAAGCGATAAAAGGATGCCTCTGTGAACTCACTGATAATAATCGATGATAATTTTTCAATTTAAACAAAAATTATTTATTGAATTATTTACATATCTTGTTGTGTTGTAATGTGCAAAACACATATGGAAATTATACGATTCTACGTAATGCGCCAT
Organism: Belonocnema kinseyi; assembly: GCF_010883055.1. Classification (NCBI taxonomy): domain Eukaryota; kingdom Metazoa; phylum Arthropoda; class Insecta; order Hymenoptera; family Cynipidae; genus Belonocnema; species Belonocnema kinseyi. The sequence goes on along the minus strand of NC_046659.1, from coordinate 43,077,932 downwards.
GCGCCATTTCTAAATGTGTTTTGCACGTTACAAAACAAGCGCATGATCGTGGACCGTTTATAAGTTTCGAGGGTTTTATAGATTTCGCCCGTTTTGCGAACCCTGTTCCAATAGCCTTAAGGGCATGCTCTTCGTGACCACGTAACCAAACTAGTCCCCGGTTATGAGCATTTTTTTGGTGTTCACTGTGTCCACACGGATTGAGATATCGTGTTTAAAATATGACAGATTAAATAAAAAGCACTAACGAAAGTTTTAAAGAAAGTTTATTTATAAATCGATGGAATAGGATATTACCCTTCGAGTGATAGCACTGTGCAGATAACTTTTGGTTTGATGAATTTTGGATTTTTTGGTTCTCGTATATTAAACACAGACGCCAATTTTGGACCAAATCGTCTAAACCTTAAACAAAATTAGCGTAAGCAATAAAATTTGCACATTCGTTGCAAATCAACCAATAAGTATCTGCACACACGTAACCTATCATTATTTTTGGACCATTTTTAGCGATTTCTAGCGGAGAAAAAAAACTTTGCACGTAGATATAGTTGAGATCACGTGACTAAGTTCGTTCATGAAATTATTGTGTAGAATGATTTTCATTTTTTTTGGTCCTACAAATAAAAGATAAATCTCAAACTGGAAACATAGCAACATCAGAAATGTGATAAAATTTACTCTTCGGAGTTTTCCAACCAAGTTCCATAATTTTTGACGTTGAATCGATCAGCTGATAACTGTTGTTGACAGTGAACCAACCGGCGGGGCTCAGCGTCGGACTGGTCTTGTCTTTCGCCCCCGGGGGCAATTTTATTATTATTGGTTGGGTGTAACTTAGAATTGTTTCACACCAGTACAAAAAATCCACAAGAATATATAACCATTAAAAATTTTTAATTATTTTCTAAAGATGAACATTTCTCAAGATAGGACTTGGACGGATTTTCGAGTATCACATTCTAAGATGTTCCTTGATTTTTTTAAATCGAGGCATCTACTTTCTCGACGTTAAAAGTTTTTTTCCTATTCCTACAGTATTTCACTAGAAAACTTTCTTCGTAATTATAAACATTTTGATATATACAAACGTTCCTTAGTCCTTTCGGTATAACTTCCTAAATCCTGAATACGATATTTCAATCTGTGTGGACGTAGTGAAGACCAAAAAAAATGATTTCGTTCTTCACACACAAATATTATGAATAAACTTAGTCACGTGATCTCGACTTTATCGACGTTCAAAGTTTCCTTTTCTCTCCGCTAGAAATCGCTAAAAATGCTCCAAAAATAATGATAGGTTACGTGTATGCAGATACTTATTTGTTCATTTGCAACGAATGTGCAAATTTTATTGCTTACATTAATTTTTTTAAGGTTCAGACAATTTAGTCCAAAATTGGTGTCAGTGCTCAATATACGCGAACCAAAAAATCCGAAATGCATCAAACCAAAAATTATCTGCAAAGTGCTATCACTCGAATGGTAATATCCTATTTCATCGATTTATAAATAAACTTTCTTTAAAATTATAAACATATTGATGTATACAAACGTTCTTTAGTGCCTTTTATTTAATCTGTCAAAATTTAAACATGATATCTCAATCCGGGTGGACACAGTGAACACCCAAAAAAAAGCTCATATCCGGGGACTAGTTTGGTCACGTGGTCACGAAGAGCATGTCCTTAATGGGAGCTTTCATGATTATTGTGATGTCCTTTATGTACATTACCGATGAAAAAGCACTGGTGAACGACAATGGGCCGCCAGTGTCGCTTCAGTGGCTATTTGTGCTGATTTTCAGCTACTAAACGGCACTGAAAACTAATAGGACGGTCATATAATAGTCCTACTTTATTCGTTACTTATCGGGCGGGCAGAGTTATTTACAGTACTTTGCCGCAACAAACCCGACTCCTTTTTTTAGAATTTTCTTCAAATTATTAACACTTTTGTTTAATTTATTAATTTTCTCATTATACATATTTATAATTATAACTTTTATACTAATATACTATTTTGAAGTTGAATTTAACCATTTTTTCGCCTTTGGCTATCTCATTCCATTTACAAGATACGTTATATTAATTTCAATTTTAAGCATTTAAAAGAAAAATTGAGATATCTGAAATAATCGAAAACCGTAGATTCTGAATTTCTAACCTTCTTATAGATAATTTCAAAATCTTACAAATTTAAATTTTTGAATTTTAATTCCTTTCAGCTGGTCTACTTGGTAACCTAGCCGCAGATGTAAAGGAAACTTCTTCTGGCATTTCAAACCAGAATCTGAATAGCTTTAAACGAGCAGCACTAGAACGACACTGGGCAGTGACGTTTCAGTGCAGTTTTCAGTGCTATTTCTTCGGAAGGCTAGACAGTCCTTGAGAGTGATTGGTCTTTTGAGTATTTTGAAACAATCACGTGTCATATTTCATTTTTACATTCTCATTCTTGAGAGTGTAATGTAATCGTCTAAATTTTCGATCTCTAGTTTTTAACGGGTCTTTAAATTTCGGCACTTACAGCGTCCAAAAGTCGTAGAATTTTGTCTGCTTATGGCTGTCTATATGTATGGTTACCTGAATGTCTTAGCCACGTTAATTGTTGAAGGATTTGTTCAATCGAATCAGCCTTTCATGCATATTTTTGGGTCCCAAATTGAAGGTCAAGTTCGTTAAACAGATATTTCCGACCAAAATAAAAAAATGTAGATCATATTCAAAATTGGAAAACAACATTTTTAAAGAATTTTAGAATTATTTTTCAAAGATTCTGTTTAATGATAAAATGAATTGCAAATTATCCTAATGGCATTTTAAATTTCTATTATAATTTTAAAAAGTTAAACACTTTTCAACATTTTAAACAATAGAGTCAATTATGTTTCTGATAGATAAAGAAACAGCAGGAATAGTCAAAACGTCAATTTTCTAAAAGCACATTGCAGATAAACTTCAGATTTCGCAGTTTTAGAAAAATTGAAATAACTCTGGAAATTAGAGACATTTTTTTTAAGTTCTGGGGCTCATTGTAAAAGTAAGTATTATACTAAATTATATACATATTTTTATGCCCTTTTCTCTTTTCGTAAATATGATTTACAAAAATTTTGAACAGTGCTCTTTTCATCAATATTACTAAGATTGATTTATATACGGTAAATTATATTTTTTTAAAGCAAATTTTGTAAGTGTACACATTGTTGAAATCGTAGCACTTTTTTGCACCATGCTTCGTCCTAGGACAGAATCTAAGAAAAAAAAATTGAAAAACATGTAAACAGCTTAACAAAATACTATGGAAAGTTACCTTTAAAATGAGTCTAAGTACCTTAAAAAATGTTCATTATTTTCACAGTTATTCCAATTTTTCGAAAACAATGAAATTCGACGTTTTTTCTTGTTGTAGTTACTGTTATTTTGAGAAAAAATTTAATGTTACTAATATAAAAATTAGGCGACTAGCAACATCTCGAAAAACAGGTGTGCAGATCATTTTCGCCGATAGTATATAAGAACTTAAAATTAAAAAAGAAGCGCTTTATCAAATGCTTAGGTCATACAATTTTAAACAAAACCTTTAAAAATGGATGTAAATTCGATATTTAAAAACTTCAATATCTTGTAATTATCTTGCATTTCTACTATCTAACGTGCATAGCCAATCTTTCATTTAATTTAAATAAACACATACACTGAGAGACCTTTCGTTAGAATTAATCAAATAAATGAATTAGACTTCAGTATAATATCGTTCCAAAATAGGGAAAACCGAGGGTTTATTATATTTATTCGTATTTCAGTACAGAAGTTTAAAATTATCATACGAGTATTTAAAACACGAAGACGACAAAGTAGTATATCCTAAATACGAAATATTATGAATCTTCATTTCAAGAATTAATATTATCAAAAAATGATATTCTTTTTAGCGTGTTCTCGAAAAATAATTTGAATAAAAAGAAAAGTAATCATAATGTCGAAAACAGTATTTTAAAAATTGATATTGTCAATATGAAGTTGACCGAAATCTGAGACGCATAGCAAACTATGAAATCATTATTCTTAATTATTCATATAGTTTCATTTGAGAATGCTCCTCGCTTGTTTCCACCATTTTCCGATCGAGCCAAAAGGTTATGATTCACAATATTTAAAATTAAAGTGAACTGTTTCTATTTTAAATTCATTTATTTAATATTATATTTAAAACATTTAGCATCCCTCCATTAAATGTGTCATAGATCCATGTAGACCTATAAATATCTAATTGTTCCTAATGGTTTCTATTTGTAGTGCCACTTAGAGAAAATTTGCCACATAAAAAATCTACAGGTATCTATATGGATTTCTTTGTGATGTATTCTATATGCATTTCCTATTAGAATGTGAGATGGTTTCTGAATGGAATTACAAGAGCGTCCCTTTTGTTATAAGTATTTATATGGATATCCATACAGGATTTTCCTGTCGACACACTAACATGTAATATATGGAATTACAAAGAAGATTTGAAGTGGTTCCCATGTGAATATAAAAATAAGATTTTTTTAACATTGTGCTAATTCCCTACTTTTATATGGTTTTATATGTATTCTCCTGACATGCAGTCTATATGAAATTGCAAACAGGATTTTAGGTGATTTCTATATGGATTTTAAAAGTAGGACTTATCTGACGACGCGCTAATTACCTACTTCTATATGAACGTATGTGTATCTTTTTAACATGTAATCTATATGGAATTACAAAGAAGATTTGCAGCGGTTTCTATATGGATATACAAATAAGATTTTTTTAACATTGTGCTAATTCCCTACTTCTTTATGATTTTATATGTATTCTCCTGACATGCAATCTATATGAAATTGCAAACAGGATTTTAACTGATTTCTATATGGATTTTATAAGTAGGACCTTTCTGACGACACACTCATTACCTACTTCTATATGGACCTATATGGGTGAAAGGGGAAAGGAAAAGGGGGAAAGGGAAAAATAAAAGGGGAAAAAGAAAAATAGGAAAAAGAACAAGGGTAAAGGAAACACTTCCCCTTCCTCTGTACCATTTTCTCATCCCCGTTGCATTTTTGTTTTCCCTTTACCAATCCCCTTCACAATGTTCTTTTCCCTTTCCCCTTTTATTCTCCTATTCCTCTTTAGCGTGTCCGCTTTCTCTTTACACCATTTCCCCTTTCGCCTTATCTTTATTTCCCCGTTCCCTCTACTTTTTTCCTATTCTCCACGTTCTCTTTTTATTTTTCCCATTTTCGCCTTTTCCTTTGTCCTTTCCCTTTTCTTCCTTCCCAATTTCTCATTTGTCCCTTCATTTGTTCTTTCCCCCATTGCATTTTGCTGTTTCACTTTCCCGTTTAATCTTTCCCTTTTAAGCTTTCCCTTTTTATCCTTTCCCCGTTCCTTTCAACCTCATTTCTCTTTTCCCCATTTCCCTCTTTCCCCTTTTCTTTACCTCTTTCAATTTTCACCCTTTCCCCTTTCTTATTTTCCCTTTTGAAAAAACGGAAATGGAAAATGACTAAATAGGTGAAGGGGACGGGAACAGGTAGGAAAGGATAAGATTAAAAGGGGAAAGGGATACACAAAAAAGGAAATAAGGAAAAGGAAAAAGGAAGAAAAAAATAAGACCGGAAAGGGTGCAAAGGGAGAGGAAAAGGGGGAAAGAGACAAATAAAAGGGAAATGAGAATAGGAAAAAGAACGAGGGTAAAGAGAACGAGAAAATAGAGGAAGGGGAAAGGCGAAGGCGTGCAAAGGGAAAGGGGAAGCGGTTAAGGATAATGGGGAAATGGAAAAATAAGTAAAGGGAAAGGCGAAAAGAAAAAGGGAAAAGGTGAAATGAAGAAAACTAAGAAAGGTTGAAGGGAACGGGTAAAAGATGAAAAACGAAAGGTTAAGAGGAGAAAGCGAAATAGTTTAAGGGAATGGGGGGAAAGGAAAAGAGGAGGAAAAAATGAGAAACAGGAAAAGGTGAATAGGGAAAGAAAACGGGTGTAATAGGAAAAGGGAAAAATAAAAGGGGAACGGGAAGAACATGAAAAAGGGTGAAGAGTACAGGAAAATGAAGACATGGTAAATGGTGGAAAGGGAAAGGGTAAAGAGGAATTAAGAAAAGGAAAGGATTAAAAGGGGAAAGGAAAACGGTTTATTGGATTGGGAAAGGGGTAGTAAAATTCAAGGGGGATGAGAAAGGGGTAAAGGGAAAGGGAAATAAGAAAGATGAAAGTAAAATGGTGAAAGAGATAACTAAGAGAGATATAGAGAGACTTCACGATCCAGCCCCTGTCTGGCCGTGTTCACCGAACGTCCTTTATTTGCTTCACATGTTTGTTTTGATTTACTGAAAATAAAGTTCCGTCACATGCATTTAGTATTATTGTTTGGCCCTGGGCGTACAGATATCATGTATATCCCCCACCTAACCTGAAATACCTAATCGACACGTCCGGCCGCAGGGGCCATTTTGTTTCTGGCGTCCATTTCCCTTTGCGTCCCGTGCGGTAAACCGGCAGTAAATGAACGTTTCTGGACGGGAGTTTTGCGACGTGAACGAGAGAACGACGGAATATTTCGCAGCCGTTGTATATTAAAAAAATATATACCCATATTTGAATTGTGGTATTCGGATGCGCGCCAATACGCGGAACAAAAGAAAGAGTGTTTTGTGGGTGATATAACAAATTTCCACTCTAATCATAAAAAATCAAAATATTTCAATGTTAAGTACTTCGATGGAAGCTGGGAGGAGGCATACGTCTTTCTCGTAAATGTTAAGTACATACCTATAATTCGCAGTGTTATTATACGAGGGTAGTTCAATAAGTCCTTAGAATGAAGTATAAAAACAATTTTTTTTGGGTAAATTTTTTTTATTTTTCAACATAATCTCCTTGGAGCTCT
>NC_046659.1:43055825-43070910 GCF_010883055.1 Belonocnema kinseyi | reverse complement strand
TCGGGAGTACTTGCTTCTACGGGCCTTCCTGAACGTGGTTCGTCACTTATTGATGTACGACCACGCTTGAATTCATTTACCCAGTTATAAACCGTTGCTAAGACAGGGGCAGATGTGCCATGAACTGGGTCCAGTTCATTTTTTATCTCATATGGAGTTAAACCGTTTAGCTGAGAATGCAACAAGTTCATAGAAAATGAAACTATTTGGTGGAAAATTAACTTTTTGGACAAAAATTCATATTTTTGGCGTGTATTAAACTATTTGGTTAAAAATTAAACTTTTTTTGAAGAAAATATAACTTTTTCGTATAAAATCAGGTTTCTTGTTAGCAAATCGTTTTCTTGCTAGGAAATTCATCTTTTCGATTTTTCTTTGGAAAATTCGTTTTGTTTTTCTTTAAAAATAATTTTGTTAATTCAGAATATAACTGTTCTAAATTGGTTGAAAATTGAGGTTTTTAATCGAGATCTGATTTTTTCTAATGGAAAATTCATATATATATATTTTAGGGCTGAGTGTTCAACCAGTTTGCAGATAATTCGTCCGTTTGGTTTTAATTCTGAACATTTTTGTTGCAAATTTTATGGAGTTCGTGTATTTTGGTAGCCCATTTAGTCTTCTTGCTAGTTGCTAGTTCTCACGATACTGATCGTCGTCACAACAATGTCAACACCTCATTATGACGAAAATGTAAGCAAATGCATGTGAACATAATGAATTGCATATCTTTTCTTGTGAAAAATATTTTTGTGCGTGGCACATATATGTATGTGGTTTGTGATTTAAGCTATTTCGCAACCACAACATTTATCAAACTAATTCATAGTAAACTAATATTACATTCAATTAATAAAACGAATGAACCTCGCTTTGTTTTATTTAGATAATTTGGATCAATTAAAAATAGAAGTAGCGAATTCAAACTCTCGAAAATTCGTGCAGCCACCTTCAAGATCTGTTGACTCTGCCACTGATTTCAACTCAGAAGACGGTGCAAACCCAAAATCAAAGGTGTGTTTTATAGAATTCCTGTGGTTTCTTTACAAATAAATATAAATAAATTACAAAATTCGGAATTATGATTTTTCAGATGGTTTTTTCATAAGAGTCAATGAGGCATTACCCCAGAACAAATAGAGATAACAACAGAGGCGTAAAGAAACCACCCCATAGTGGCTATTGGCAATTCCATATAGAGCCACATAGGCCCAGAAGTCTATAAGAATTACCTAATAAGGCATTTCCCAAGAAGAAATAAAGATACCAACAGAAGCATATAGAAACCACCTCAGTGTCTGTTGTTAACTCCATATAGGGCCGTATAGAACCAGAAGTACATGAGATTCAACGTGACATTCACCGAAATGAAGTAAAGATACCAACATAAGCATATCAAAAACACCTCAATTGCTGTTGATAATTCCATATAGAGCCACATTGACCCAGAAGTCTATCAGAGTCAATGAGGCATTTCCCCAGAAGAAATAAAGATACCAACAGAAGCTTATAGAAACCACCCCAGTGGCTATTGGTAATTCCTTATAGGATCACATAGACTATGATAGTGTATGATAGTCATACAGTCTAAGAATCAATGGGACATCCACCGAAAGAAAATATAGATGCCAACAGAAGCATATAGAAATCACCTCAGTGGTTGTTGGTAATTCCATATAAAGCCATATAGACCCAGAAGTCTGTGAGGATCGATGATGAATTTCCAAAAATAAAGTAAAGATACCTTTAGAAACTGATAGATAACACCTTAGCGACTGCGAGTAATGTCATATGGATTCTCATAGAAGTGCGAGTTCTATATGCATCTGTATGCAATATACCTTCACAAAAGGCAATACTTTGCGCATTGAGTTTTCTTCTATATGCTTCTATAAGTTCTTTTATGGAGGGATTCTTTATCACGAAATTTATACACGAAGGTAATAAGATTTAATTCAATGAGTAGAATTTATAAAATGTTACATCTAAATACACTCAAGTTTATTATACTGAGTTACTGAGATATCAAATTAGAGAATGTTACTCACACAAGAATATTATCAGTTCTGTTAAAAGATGTGTTTTATGAAAAATCAATTTAATCATTGAAAATCATAATGCCCTGAGTTTTCAAGCAACGCCGCTTAGCCGAGATTTTTACCAAATATTCCATAATGTAAGTTAGCCGTGGGGTTTAGTTGTTAGGGAATGCTTTAGTGCTTTAGATAAGTTAGGTTTGAATCTCGCCGCAGCCGTTCCGCTATTTCATAGCGATTATGCGTGCGATTATGTACATATGTAGTGAATAAATTAAGTATATAATAATAAAGATAATAATTATATCCGTGTTTATGTATTTAGTTATATTTAATTTGTGTATTTAGTTCCTCCTTCTGATGGCTAATTCTTTTGGTGGAGTGAATTATTTTTCATATAGTCGTTTGAGATTCTCATATGCTTTGTGTGGCAACTTCAAACGATGTATTCAGTCTTTCAAACAAATGTATGACTATCGTTTTAACTTCAATTGTTAACTCTGATATAGTGAATTTCAAATTCTCGCAAGTTTTATAAGAGTTAATGCAATATCCTTTCCATTTGATCAAACAAAAATATTTTAGTTTTGACGGCTCAAAACCGCTATATTAATTTTTGATCCGAAAACCCTGTTTTTCCTGTTTTGAAACGAAATTATATTAAATTCTCATTCATTTTTATCATTTATTCTAACAAAACGTCTCTCAGTGTACCTGTACATCAGTTTTATTTAAATCCTTGAAAACTTATAAGACCTACAGGATTTCCTTATACGATTTTTTAAACCACCTATTAAATGTTTACTACGGTTGTGTTATTATTCAATTTAAAAAAATTGACTAGCAGTCTTGTATATTATCTTCTTTCAGGAATCATGGCAATTTTATTCAATGGAATTGTAATGTCCCACTATACTCATTTTAATTTATCAACAATAACGCAAATTACAATGCAACAAACTATGAGAACCTTAGCTTTCATAGCAGAAACTTGCGTTTTCGCATATTTAGGCCTGGCACTCTTCAGTTTTAGACACAGGGTAAGCTGCAAACCATTTTTTTAAATTATCATTTACAATAAATTTATAATAAGTTTTTAAAAAAAATTGTTTTTCGCGAACATAACTTTAATTAAAAATAATAACAAACTTAGGATATATAGATAAATATTTATATAATATAACAATCCCAGGCTTAATCAAACGAAGTGTTAATTAAAATTGATTTAAATTTTTAATTTGTAAACAATTTAAAATAAACTTATTTCTTATACTTTATATCAAGATACATAACTCACTTCTAATATTCAAATAAGTTTGGTCCACGATTTATTTTGAATTTCTTGTTTTTCCCCCTTTAAAAGGCTGAACCAGCTTTGGTTGTCTGGTCCTTAATCCTGTGTCTCATTGGACGAGCTGCAAACATCTTCCCCTTGGCTTTGCTCGTAAATAAATTTCGAGAGCATAAAATAACGAAAAAAATGATGTTTATAATGTGGTTCAGCGGTCTTCGAGGTGCCATATCCTACGCACTATCTCTTCACTTAAACTTTAGTGACGAGACGAGGCATGTTATTATTACAACTACCCTCATCATAGTATTATTTACAACCTTAATTTTTGGTGGATCTACCATGCCTTTGCTGAAGTTTCTTCGTGCTGAGAAAAAGCAGAAAAGTAGCAGGAGGAAGAGGCGAGATAAAGAAATTTCACTTAGCAAGACCAAAGAATGGGTAAGAAATAATGTTATTAAGCAAATTTATTCTACGATTCAATCCTGAAAACTGTAAAAGATAAATGAAAATACCCGCAAATTTGATTTTCAAAGTCAAAAACCTCAAGAAACTATAAACTTGATTTTTTCCGTTTATTTAATTAAATGTTAGAAATTTACAAACAAGCTTTAAATAAAATTTTTAGATCTTCTAAAAATGCATCTTTTATGTTATTTACAGTTTAAAAAAACAACATTTTTCTAGGTGAAAATGAAAATGTTGGTACAAACCGTAGAATTCCTTGGAATACTGCCGTGATTTGGAAGAACACCGTTAACTGCATTTCTGATTAGTCTCTTGAGCCGCCTACCGTTAACCACTTCCAGGTGACTTATCCGATTTGCAGTTAACGGTGTTCTTCCAAATCACGGCAGAATAGCAATCGTGTCCACCGAGAGACGTTCGATACGGGGAGGTATGTGAGCTACATTATTTACGTGGTTTGTCACATGGGTGGCTTCCCGCCCTATGTGATGTTGGAAAAGGGTAGGGGTTTGACTAAAATTATTTCATTACTCAGTTGCCCCCACGAGACGTATGAAAGAGGAAGGTATGTGACCTACGTTATCGCTGTGGCTATTCATTGGGGTGCCTTCCCGTCCTCTGTGAGAAGTTGGAAATTGTTAAGGTGTGTGGCCTACATTATTTCTGTCACCAGTTAAAGGGGTGCTCCCCCACATGACGTTGGAAAAGTGTAGGGATTTGACGAACGTTATTTCTGAGACTAGTTTTTCTTCAGAAATAATGGATTTAGGCTATCAGTATATATTAACTTAATATACGTATTTTTCGAGGGATAGAACTTTTATCTAAGCCTTTTACTTTTGAAACCAAGATGTATCGAATTTTAGTGAAAAAATGAAGAAAAAACATAGTTTTTTTGTCTTTTGACTTTGTAAATCAAATTTATGGGTTTTTCTATTATCATTTTCGTAATCAGTGAGTCAAAATATATGGGCATACCTAGCTTCAATTCAATCAGAGGTGAGTACTTTGGATGAAGTTCCGAAAAGTATGTCGAAATGGAAGATGTCGAAATTATAAGGTTCTCCGATATTTATTTAAAAAATCAGATTTTCCCAGGTGTAAAAAAAAGAAAAACCATTTTCTTAAAAATTACCTTCTAGAGTTTTGGCAAAATATACTTTTCAGAATATTATCCCATTTTTCTCGGAAACTAATGCATTAGGCGATATGTTTGAAGAACATAAAAGGCGTATTTTTTGGAGGTTACAACTTTGATTCAAGACTTTTTTCTCGAATCAATATTAATCGAAATCTAGTCAAAAAATGAAGAAGAAAAAAACACTTTTTTAGAGTTTTGACCTAGAAAATAAAATTCTCTAGTATTTTCTATATCATTTTCTTAATAAGCGAATCTAAACACGTGAATATACCTAGCTTGAGATTAGTCTGAGGTTATAGTTATACGTTTTTTTGTTATACGTTAAGGAATGCTATTTTGCACGTCTGTTGAGCATCAGCAAAATGATACATTTCCAAAGGAATAATTATTGTAGAGTGCTAAACTTCGTTTCATAGATGTCCTTCGACGATTTTTTCACTTAAAAAATATATTGATACCAATCAAACCTCAAAATCTCAACATTGACATGATTTTTTCGCCTTTCGTGTATAAAATACTGTTCAATATTTGTGTGAGAGGTGATTTTTAGCGAATGAGACGTTTTTCGCACGAGCGAAATGTACTATTCTTCACATCAGTCGACGCTGCCGCGGGCACATGTTCATCGCGCGCCGCCTACTAGTTTGAGCGCGCCCAGAGGGCGCGTCTGTTAAATCTAGCGCTTTGCGCTCAATGATGTGTCACCTCGCGTTTCGCGCTCGGATATTTATTCTTTGCATTTGGAATGCATTTGGAATGCACTGCGCGCTCGATTTTTGACAGACATTAGTAAATGTATATTTTCTAAACCACCTTAAAATAAATAAAAACTGCAATCCTTTTTTTCAGACATTTTTCTCTATATCGTGTCGTTATGCTAAGAATAGGATTTTGGTTTTCATATTTTTTATGGATAAAGCAAAATATTCTACAAGTTTTCTCTTCGATTTTTTACGTATCACGCTTCTTTCGATGTAATATTGGAATTTTTGATTTTCTACATATTACTTACGATAAATAAAAACAAAATTACGAGTCATATTGGAAAATATTTAAGATATTTTTTAGTATTTTTCAAAAACTATAATTTCTCTTTAAACTTTTTTTTTAGTTTGCGTCGTTTCGCTATTGTAATACTTTCTCAATCATAAACTATGAGAATGTAATAAATTATTACAAATTTTTATCTCTTTTTTGGGTAAATAACTTCTTTCTATCAATTTGTTTTCGTACTTTTTGTCGTTTCTTCACAAATTTTTCATTTTTATTCCTAATGCTATTTCTGTGGTTAAAACCAAAACTACGTGTTCTATCAGAAAGTGATTCACAACAAATTCGTAGCTCTTTTTCGGGTAAACAATTTGTGTTAAATCATGTTTTTCGTAACTTCTGTCGTTTTTCCACAAACTTTTTATTTCGTTTTATTTTCAATGTTATTTTTCACGAATTATTATTTCGTGAATATATTACGCGTTCTTATTTTTGTGCAATCAAAATTTGACACTGAGAATTTTCCTTTTATCGAAAAAAGTCATTAGGATTAATTTTTTGTCTTTCTGAGCACTATAAATAGACGTAGATAAGTTTTTGAAATATAAAAATAATGGCCTCAAAAATTTTGAAAATGCTATAACTTTGTGAGTTTTTATCCAAGATGGCTGGTTAACGATCTCGCCCTTTCTTTTGGGACCTCAAAAAAGTGTGCCAAAGATCGATATGATGCGTTCATTTTTTCCAGAGATATTGTGTTTACGGACGGACGGCTGGATGGACAGACAGACAGACAAACGCCATCGTAAAAACTTGATTTTCGGATTCAGGGGTTTCGAAACGTGGAGATACGTTGAAAAACTGTGGTGTCAAATTTCGGATAATTATAATAGTTTCCCAATCTAAATGATGAGAATCTAAAAAGAATCAGCAGAAACTCGGGGCATCCCTAGTCTATTATTTTTAATAGCTACAAAACCTATATAACCCCTTATTACGCACTTATAAAAAAAAATAGTGTAAGGAACTCGTTGCTCAATATATTATTTCGGAACTCCATCCCATAAGTTGACTAGATTTTTATTTGATGTATTTGAACCAAATTTCCCAATAAATATAAAAAATCGATAAAAACTGACCACAAATAGCATTTAGCTTAACGAACTTCAATATTTTATTGTTTTAAACCTTTGTTTCTGGTTCAGTAACAATGTTAAAATGAATACTATTTTAGTCCATCTTTTATTTTTTCTATTTTTTGGAAAAATGTGTTAAAAGATTCTAGATACGCATCTGGTACGGGTATTCTTTTAAAGATTTCAGGAAATAGAACAATTTGTAATTGAGATCACGGATGCAACAACTCGACAAGCGCTCGAAACCGCGTAGTATTGTCCAGCCGGGAAAATCTATCAATGAAAAAAAGTTTGTCGAAATGTAAAATGAAATATACATTCGTATTCAGCTTGACGCGGCCGACAAATTTTTATTATGAAACTTCTTGATTCGATAATTATTACTTAAGATAAACAATAAAGACTTAGAAAAATTTCCGATTAAAAGTCGATGTTTTGTAAAACACAATTCGCGATTATTCGGCCGTTTCTTGATGAAAATGCTTGAAATTTGTATAGTGTATTCTTAATATATAAGCGATGACTATAAACAACGCACTTTGCTTAACACGCGAATATATTTGTTTTTATTTAATAGCAAATTAATTCCGAACGAAAACCACGTTTTGCCAACTTCGACCAGTGGGACGGTCATCGAAAAAATGTTAGTTGAAATAACTTGTCGCGAGAAAGTTGTTCACTAGACTTGGAAAAAATTTTTCTGAAAATTTGAAGAAAGTCGGTCGAAAATTGTAGAAATGGCAGCGAGTTGAAGTCAACACAAGCTGCCGCTGCAGTGCTTCGCTTATCGGCCTTTGTTCCTCAGCAACTAGGCAGCAGCAGCAAAGAGCAACAAAAAGGCTCAAGCGACAGCGTGTTTTGACTTCAACTCGCTGCCATTTCTACCATTTTTGACCAATTCTCTTTAAATTTTCAGAAAAACTGTTTCAAAGTCTAGTGAACAACTTTCTCGTGATAATTTACTCCAACTAACATTTTTTCGATGACCGCCCTACTAGTTGCAGTTGGCAAAACGTGGTTTTCGTTCGGAACCAATATGCTATTAAATAAAAACAAACATATTCGCGTTTTAAACAAAGTGCGTCGTTTATAGTCATCGCTTATATATTAAGAATACACTATACAAATTTCAAGCATTTTCATCAACAAACGGCCGAATAATCGCGAGTTCTGTTTTACAAAACATCGATTTCTGATCGGAAAATTTTCTAAGTTTTTATTGTTTATCTTAAGTAATAATTATCGAATCAAGAAGTTTCATAACAAAAATTTGTCGGCTGCGTCAAGCTGAATACGAATGTATATTTTATTTTATGTTTCAACCACTTTTTTTTACCGATTGATTTTCCCGGCTGGACAAATCGATTGACTTATAATATTGATACATTTTATTGAACAGTAAGGAAGCTAGGGTAATGCGTAATATTTGAAAAAAAAAGGTTTTTTGCAGTATACATTTTTTATGGACATAATTCCAAATTGATGCAAGAATGGAAAAGATTCCTTTACTCGAGTGAAATCGATTGACCTATAATATTAATACTTTTTATTGAAGGGTAAGAAAGCTATGCTCATTTATAATATTTGAAACATCTTTTTTAAATAGAAAAACTTTACAATCGACATAATTTAAAGTTGATGCATGAGTAGAAAAGATTTTTCGATCATAAATTTCCAAATAAAATAACTCTGACAGAACTTTTTTTTCCCCTTTTCCAGCTCGAAAAATGATCATTTCTAATACAAAAATTCATTTGTCTGGTTTGTCATTGTATTTAAAAAGATGTTTGCATTATTTTGTAATTTTTGTAACTTTCTGTTCTTAAATTGATCAAAATGAAAACTTTAGTTTGTATATCATTTAAAATATTACAAGCGTTTAGGGAAAAGGAGAATATAGAGCATTCTCACTTGAGACGTCACTCGCTCCGAACAACCGTTGAGGGAATAATATTGTCCGTATAGTTTACATGTGTTGCTGGAGGTTTTTAAAATTGTTTTTGTTTTTTTGAAATACAAACCGAATGTTTGCCAGAATTGTCGGGAGATGTCAAAACCCGATATATCCAAAAATAGAAAAAATCAAAAACTTGCATCTGTACGCTCTTATAGACTGTAGTGAAAATGTCAGTTCAGCGTCCTAGGTCACTAATTTGGAAGCTTATACACTTTATAAAGCTGGTTTTTGTGGTGAAAGTCAAGTGCAAACAGTTCAACGGTACTTCTCTGATTCCGAGTAAGGTTAGTGTAACAATACAGTATTTTTTGTGTTAATAAGTTAGTATTTTTTGTGATAACTTATTATTTTCTATCAATATGAACATTAACACTAAGTAATATACCTGTGAAGCATTGCATTTATTTCAATTTACTTGATCAAATTATATTGCTAATGTAAAATTCTATGGCAGTTAATTAAGATTTTGAGGTTAGGAGCAGTCTCTGGCAAGACTGATCTGAACGCAGAATAAAAAACTCAAATTATATCATTAAAAATTTGTAAGATTCCATTCTCTTTTCCCATTTTGATGTAAATAAGTGGTATTTGTCCAAAAATCTTTAAAGAATTATATTTTTCTATGAAAAATTACGAAAATATAAGACTAAAAAAAAATATACAATAATTAAAGATTTTTCTTAATGTATTTTGTTGAAACTGTGCCCTTTCTGGTAGAAAATTAATCTTCTTGGCCAGGGACAAAAATTTTCAGGAGAATGTAGAGATTTTTGAAATTGTTATTTTCTTTAAAGGCTGTTGGAACGGGGCGCACAAAAATTGCGAAATCTGTGAAACACTTAAAACTTACCAGCGGCCGATGATAATTCGGTTTTGAGGTTTTAAACTGTACTTTAAAGATTTTTCCAACCATGCAAAGAGTTTCGCGGTTGTGGTATGTGCGCTTACTATCTATTTTTTCGAAAAAAATCGCGTAACCACTAAAAAATGAGAGTAAAGTAGTTCACAAACGACGTAAATTAAGCAGGAAGGTGACTCACAGCTGTTGGCGATGATAGCTTTTCCATACTTGATCGTACTATGAAGAATGCACTATCGGTAAAAGTCGCATCCGTCTGATATTCGATAATAATTCTTAAAAAATTATTTAATAAAATATTTACATAGCTTGTATGTATGTATATATTCTCTCCCTTTTACAGGTTTTAGGACGTCCGCTCCTTTTACAATACCTTACAAAAGCACTTATACTACCTTAATAGTACTTACTACCTAAATTATAAGATTCTACTTATATTAAATTATATGCTATCGCTTTGTCTTCACACAATTATTATCGAGAGTTGCTGACTAGAGTTTCCTGGGCTTCCGTTTCCTCTGACCATTTCCGTTAACATGAATTCACTCATTTCTTCTCCCATACTAAATCGTATAATGTGGTTCCATTTACTCTCCTTTTTTACCTTTCTTAAATATTCTAGCTCTCCTTCAGCCATTACTACCTTATACCACCTGTTATACTCAGATTCCACGATTTTTCCCATCCTTCACCCCCCTCTTTAGCTATCAGTTCATTCTCTAACTCTTTCCATACTTTAACATCTGCTCTTATATCGCATTCTCTCCTCCTGTGTTGTCTTTCTTCCTCCAACCTTGATCTTTCTGTGTTACCCCTATCCTCTTTGTTTATTACATTCCGTAAAGAAGCTTGTGCTTCCCTGCTTCCCTCCCCCTTTTCAGCTTCTCAAAGTTCCATGCTCTCTTTATTTGTCTTATAACCATTTTACCTCTACCTAATTCATCCCTCAACATATAACCTGCACAGCTCCAGCTCACTCCCATCACCCATCTCAAGAATCTCTCCTGCTTACTTTCCACCCTCTTGTGCTCCTTCCATCCCCAGATCTCCACTCCGTAACTTAGGACTGACCACACTAAGGAATCAAACAACCACAGTATCATCTTCCAGTCATTCTTCAACCTTCTCTTCCCTATACCCCACACCTGCCCTATTACTTTATTCGCACATTTTATCCTTTTCCTTACCTGTAGTTCAATCCCGCCTTTCGACTCAAAACAGAAGCCTAGGTAACTAAATTCCTTGATCTGTTCCACTTTCTCCCCGTACATCTTCCATTCATATTCTACTTTTGTTCTTCTCTTCCTAAAACACATAATCTTATTATGTAATCTTATTATTACATAGTCTTATTTACATTTATCGTGAAGTCTTTAATTCTCATATACTCCTCAAGCACTCTCACGATGAGACTCATCCCTCTCTCGTCATCCCCTAGCAAGACTACATCGTCTGCACACGCTAAGGAATATACCTTGCTATTCCCCAGAACCGGTTCCCCTTTTCCTTTTTTCTGTTATCTTCTGTTTATCGAGTCAAACGCCACTTTAAAATCTACATATAAGCACAGAAAAAATGAAAGATAAAGTTTACATCGATTTCGGGCGAAAGATTCACCGCAACAAAAATTAACCTTGCCGGATAAACTTCACTGAATCGAAGATAATTTCCAAGTTTTAACCGTGCCTGGTTAATCTTTCGCCTTATCATCGCTCCATTTTTATTCGCGATGTAGCAAGAATTGTGATCCCAGCGCTATCTGCCGTCGTTTAACTTCATTAAATTGGAGAGAACTGGGGATTCCCATCTGTCAGTTGCTTTTTGCGCTTTTTGCTAAATGGTATTAAATAAGTTCTAATGCCTCGAAAATAATCTAATTGATTTCCGAGGAGATATATTAGTAAGAACAAATTATTTTTTCGTATTTTCTGTTGCTGATTGTACATGTGTTACCGAAATTTGGTTACTTCATCGTGACGCTGTAGACGAGATCAGAATTATTCTCCTAACCTCAGTGAAACTTTCGCCGAAATGTGTTTAATTTTTAACCGTTTGCAAGTTTTAGCTGCAACAAATTCTAACTTTTCTTTTTTCTTAGTTGTTTTAAATCTGGTGTCCCGATTTATACCTCGAATTCACTCATACTTTGCCGTTTTCCCATTGCTGCTAAGGATGCCGTAGCAGACGACAGCTTTTATTCCATCGCAGGTTAAACTTTCACCAAATAGCATGTATACTTTACCAGCTGGAAATTTTACATGCAACAAAATTTAACATCAGTTTTTTCTTTGAGGCCACTAGTTTTCCTTTCTTCCTCCCTGAGTTCCTATTCACCAAATACTTCAGTACGTAGATGTTGTCTACTGTTCCTATACCTTTTCTGAAGCCCGTCTGATTGTGTGAATGATCCCTTTCTCTACCACTTCCCTTTCTAATCTCTTTCCGAGTATAAATAAGGTAAACATTGCACAACCTGTTTGGGCTTTATAGAACACTAATATTACTCGCATTCCCAGAATCTAAAACGCCCTCCGAAAGGTATACTGAGAAACCGCACAGAAATTTGCTATTTTATCAGCGAGAAAATTATTATTTGAATATCTTGCGGAAGAAATGTAAATTTCTCATTGAAAATTATAATATCTGCAAATCTTTGCAGAAATTTAAATAGCATCGTCCTTTAGATACCGAGATATAGAATAGAAAGTATTCTACACAGCACACGTCGAATTTAGAAACAATTTTTTGCAGGAAAAATTAGCAACAAATAATCAAATAATTACATTACCGGCGCTTACTTTAAAATTAAAATTATTTCTTGAAAAAAAGGATCCTGCTCCATCTTCACTCCATTGGGAATCGAACCACAAAACTTCTGATTTCCGGTCAGGTGCTTTTCCAATTAAGCTATTAGAGGGACCAGAACAAGAACTCTTAATTCAAGAACATAACACTAATTTTTAGCTAGGTGTTAATGGTACAAATAATTATTTAAAATTTTTTAATTTATCTGCTGTATCATCAGAGATTGTACCTTACCGACAGTAGATCAACCCTCCAAACCATGAAGGCAGAAAATCTACACAATATCGATCAAGTTAAGAATCTCCAATAACAGAAAATGCTTAACGTCTTAATAAGACTAGATGGAAAATAATATTTTTTAATTAAAATTATTTCTTGAAAAAAAGGACCCCTACTCCATCTTCACTCCATTGAGAATCGAACCACAAAACTTCTGATTTCCGGTCAGGTGCTTTTCCAATTAAACTATTAGAGGGACCAGAACACGAACTCTTAATTCAAGAACATAACGCTAATTTTTAGCTAGGTGTTAATGGTACAAGTAATTATTTGAATTTTTTTAATTTATCTGCTATATCATCAGAGATTGTACATTACCGACACTAGATCAACCCTCCAAACCATGAAGGCACAAAATGTACACAATATCGAGCAAGTTAAGAATCTTCAATAACAGAAAATGCTTAACGTCTAATTACTTGTACCATTAACACCTAGCTAAAAATTAGCGTTATGTTCTTGAATTAAGAGTTCTTGTTCTGGTCCCTCTAATAGCTTAATTGGAAAAGCACCTGACCGGTAATCAGAATTTTGTGGTTCGATTCCCAATGGAGTGAAGATGGAGTAGGATCCTTTTTTTCAAGAAATAATTTTAATTTAAAAATATTATTTTCCATCTAGTCTTATTAAGACGTTAAGCATTTTCTGTTATTGAAGATTCTTAACTTGATCGATATTGTGTAGAATTTCTGCCTTCATGGTTTGGAGGGTTGATCTACTGTCGGTAAGGTACAATCTCTGATGATATAGCAGATAAATTTAAAAATTTTAAATAGGCGCTTACTTTTTACAAACTATTGTCTACGTCTTTATTCGCAAGGAATCATTATTCTTAGATATCGAGATATTGCATTCAGAGAGATTTAATGTACAAATTAATCAAAATAGAAATTATTCTACACAGCAGACGTCGAATTTAGTAACATTTTTTGAGCAGGAAAAATTTACAACAAATAATTGAAAAACTACATTACCGGCGCTTACTTTTTACAAAATATTGTCTAAATACAATTAGATGTTTACATTTATAAAAAAAATACTTTTAAGACATTTTTATTTCATAATTAATTAATTATAAACAAGTATGACAATTATGGATCAAAAATGCTGCATTTGCAAATATAGAAACAATTTTAAATCGCAATTGTTTTAAACTGTAACACTGAACTAGATTTGTTAAAAATACAACTTATTTGCATTAAGATGGGAAAGAAGGATTTCATTTTACAACTTTTTAAAGCTATCACTTGAGTTTTTTATTTTGCAAGCAGATCGCTCTTGCCGGAGATTGTTCCTAACCCCGAAATATCAATAAACTGTCATCGCATGTTGTATCATCAATGGAATTTGATAATGTAAATTTAAACTAATGCTATGCTTCGCGGTAATATTACTTAATGTTAATGTTCATACTCTTAGAAAATAATAAGTCATAACTAAAAATACTAAATTAAAACTGAAAATAACGTATTGTTAAACTAACCTCACTCAGACCAAAAAATATACTATTGACCTGCATGTTCTTCACTTTCACCACAAAACCAGCTTCATAAAATTTATAAGCTTCCAAACTTTTATATGTTATTAGTTATTTTGCGGTATTATAACTGTGGGATGAATAAAATATGACACTATATCCATTATAGTGAGCTTGTGCACTGAACTCACATTTTCACTTAAATCGATATCTGTAAGATAATACGGACCAAATTTCTAGATTTTTTTGATATATCGGGTCTTGACCCTGCCGATGAAAAAGCTCTAAAAACCGCACTGACACGGCACTGCCCAATGCCGTTCCAGTGCTGCTCGTTTAATGCTACTCAGATTCTGGTTTTAAGGGCATGCTCTTCGGTGACCACGTGACCAAACTAGTCCCCGGTTATGAACATTTTTTATTGTGTTCACTGCGTCCACACGAATTGAGATATCGTGTTTAAACTTTGACACATAAAATAAAAAGCACTAAAGTACGTTTGTATACATCAATATATTGGTAATTTTAAAGAAAGTTTATTTACAAATTGATGGAATAGGATATTACCATTCGAGTTATAGCACTTTGCAGATCATTTTTGGTTTGATGCATTTTAGATTTTTTTATTCGCTCATATTGAGCACTG
>NC_046659.1:43054461-43055725 GCF_010883055.1 Belonocnema kinseyi | reverse complement strand
AAGTCACTCTCGGGACTAGATCCACCGTCCAAGGGGGCGCTTTTAGCAGTCTGATTTTGATGGAATCTCTTATTCCATTACATTGGAATAATTTTGTAGGGTTTGGGAAAATGTGACCGGCAAGTATAGAAGCTTCTTGTGAATAATTTAACAACGAATTTCAACAAAAGTGTAAATTCTTCTTTAATTAATTTTCAATTATTTAAACAAATTGAATTTGTTTGAATGTTTTTAAATTAAAGAAATGATTAATATTTCTTTACATCTTAACTTCATTATTTAACAAATCCTTATTTGTTTCCGCAAATTACATTTGTTCGCTTTTTTCTTGTGTCATCTTGATCTATATTGTCTATCACTGTGTGTTGCGACATAATGTTGTTTAATGTATAAAACACAAGAACTTTCCCTGAAGTGTTCGCCCATTTTTAAAATGTATGGCTTATTGGAAATACCCACTAGGGCATTCTCATTAAGCAATTACAATTTTTGATAGCCGGACCACTAAGGGAATAAAATTTTCCGCATGCCCCTATATTTTGCATGTATTGCTGGATTTTAAACAATTGGTTTTGTTTTTTCGAAATGCAGAGCGAATATTTGGCAAAATTTTCAGGAGTTGTCCCCTGCCGATGAAGAAGTACTGGTGAACGGCACTAGGCCGCCAGTGCCGCTTCAGTGGCTGCTTGTGCTGATTTTTACCACCTAAACGGCACTGCGAAGTGATTGAACGGTCATATAATGGTCCTATTGTATTCGTCACGTACCGAGCGGGCAGATTTATTTACATTACCTGTCTGCAGACAAAGCGACTCCCGTTTTAGAATTTTATTCGAATTATTAACACTTTTGTTTAATTTATGAATATTCTCATTATACGTATTTTTAATTTTGACTTATACTACTTTGAAGTTGAATTAAAAAATGTTGTCTGTTTTGGCGTATCTCATTCCATTTACGAAATACGTTATATTCATTTCAATTTTAAACATGCAAAAGAAAAAGTCAGATATATGAAATAATCGAAACCTGTAGATTCTGAATTTCTAACCTTCTCGTAGATGATTTCAAAATTTTACAAATTAAAATTTTTGATTTTTAATCCCTTTCAGCTGGTCTACGTGGTAGCCAACTCGCAGGTGTAAAGGAAACTTTTGCTGGCATTTAAGGGCATGCTCTTCGTGACCACGTGACCAAACTAGTCCCCGGATATGAGCATTTTTTTTGGTGTTCACTGTGTCCACACGGATTGAGATATCGTGTT
>NC_046659.1:43051358-43054361 GCF_010883055.1 Belonocnema kinseyi | reverse complement strand
GGGCGCATACTTTGAATAAAATATTTGTTATCATTCTCTTGAAATAAATGTGTTTTTTTCTTGAAAAAATACCGGTTTCATATGTATACACCTGGTAGGACCTGGATCGGCATCCTTTATAAGTCCTGTATTTTTTGCACCTCGTTTAATTTTACTTCTCCTATTGTGATTTTCATCTTTAAGTGTAGCAAGTTCTTCTTTGAATCAGAAATTCTCGAATTTCAACGCTTGCATTTCCAACTGCAGTTGCTGGATGGGATCGAGACTTAATAAAGAAGGGTTGAATTTTGTTGTGGGAGACCATTGCTTTAAGGAATTAAGAAATCAAGTCATGTGACGAATTAGGTCTCGTCAGTATCATCATTCGCGTAAGCTATACCGTTTTTATCTCGATACTTTGCTTATGCAAGCGTAAAATGTATCGATTCGTGCTCCTGTTATCTTATACGCGTGATTACAGTTTGCTTTGGGTGTTTAGTTTTGAATACAGTGGAATGCAAGGATATCGCCTATTACAATTTCTCTGATTTCAAGGTAGTAGTTTCTATTATTTGAGGAAAGGCAGTGTTTTGGAGCACCAGGAGTATACCTTGCCGAAATTGCAAAGCTTTGCTTCGTCTAACGTGAAATTAACTTTGATTTCACGTTAAGCTCTTTCTTAAGGCCTGGATTTGGGCCTTGGTCGGTCAATGGTCATCCGTTTTCCAAGCGTTGTTACGCAGATGCGTCTTCAGCCTGATTGCAAGCCTCGTTCAATTTTTGCATTTCGGAAAACAGGAGTTTTACGTTGTATGGTGGCTACTTAGTTCACAAACTATTTTTAACCCGAGTTTTGCTACAATTCAGATTGTCGGGTCATCCGTAGGTAGATCCGATGTATAAATGAATTTCGTAAAATAATACCTTTCTCGTCCTAAATGAATTCCGTAGAATTCCTTTCCAGGGTTCTTCACGAGATTTGCGTTTATGGGATTTCTCTACAGAAATTGAAAGAGAAATCCTGGCAGGATCGCCAAAATTTTACGCATAAGAAATTCTTAATGAGTTTTTTTTGTGTAAGCTCGAAGTCAGTCTCTGAGTTCGAACGATTTATTTGCGTTTATGAGTACAGGTATAAAATTGTAAGCTCCTCAGAGAGGCAACGATTTATATATGCTAATTAGACGTAGAGTGGGGGTAATTGTCAGCTCGTAAAAAATATTTAAATCATAAAACCATAAAGTTTCTGGAAAAATGTCCCTCGAAATATAAATATATTTAATTTTTATTCTGATTCGTCTACAGATAAGATGCCTTCAATCGTTTCTAACTTTTTACATTCTTATCAGAGAAGTTATTAGATTTGTGGCAAATTTTCCCTCCCTCAGTTTTGGTTAAATGTCCAGGTTTTGAGACACGCTAAATCCGAAAGACAGGCTTTTACGAATGTGTCTGTCTGCATGTGTATCTGTTTCCACAATAACTTTTGAAAAAATTAATTTATTCGATTGGTCTTTGGTACATTCTTTTAGTTTCCTAAATTAAAGATCAAGTTCATTTGTCAGCAATTTTGGATAAAAATTCAAAAAGTGGGCGCATCTTAAATATTTTCGAGACCATTTTATTCAAAATTCAAAAATTTTGTGTACGGATATTTGTATTATTCATAAAGTCGAATAATTTATCCCAATGACTTTTTCATTAAACCAAAAATTACCAGAGTTACAGTATTAACAAAATTCCAGTAACACACTAAATGAACATTTTAAGTCAAATAGCGCTCGATATGAAAAAAGTCAACAGAATAAAAAATGTTATCTTTGAATGGCCTCCAAGATTATCATAACAACTTTTTGAAATATCTTGATAAATCGAAAATTCAAATTTTGTCAGCATAAAGAATCATGGGAAATCAAAAATTACATTGTTTCTTTCAACAATTTATATATTTGAGAATCTTGGAAGTACTGCGAAATCGTATCGCACCTGAAAGAGGGGTGGGAATGTGAAAATGAGACTTTATGAACTCCAATCTAACACAAAGCTGCTGAAAGTATGTTACCTTAGAATAAAACATCCACCAGCTATGACACTCGGTTGAAACTAATCGACCCCCTCCTCTCATTAATCGAAATTTCGTGGGACTGTTGCTGTAACTAGACTCTCCACCCTAGACGCTTTAAGAGACTCTTTTAGTCAATTATTGAGAGATGCAGCAAAAGGGCACCACAACTGCGATATAGAACACGATGCGGTAAAAAATTCAATTGACAAAGTCTGGGTCACTGAGGTTAGGGACATAATTTAGAAGTTTAAAAATAGTAAGGATGCTCAGTAGACCGTATGTGTAAAGTTTAAATCATAAAAATAACATTGGAAATGAGAAAATTTAGTTTATGGAAAAACGACAAAAGTTGCAATACAATTTTTAATAACAAAATTTTGCTTAAAAATCACCAAATTAATGTTGTCGATACTTTTACCTTTAGTTGTAAGAAGTCTGTACCCAAAAACCGAGCGCGAAGCGCGAGAACCAACATTCGCGCGTCCTAGGCGCGCTCAAACCCGCTAACTGCGCGATGAGAATTTGCTCACGAAGCGGGCAGATTTTTTATTAGACATTTAAGCTCTTATGCACTGTAGTAGAATTTTTCTCAGGTTTATGCTACTAAGCTGTTGTGAAACTGCGTGGAAAATAGATTTAAAATTGGCCTAAGCACATTAAGAAATTTTGATTGTTTCAGACATTACCTGAAGTTTAAGATAATTTTTGAAATTTACACCCATTTTGCAATATCCACTTACAAAAATGGACAAATTGGCTATATCCTGTGCTCGTATTATACAGAATTTTGAGAGAATTCAGCATTTTAAACAGAAAAATGTTTAGCTCTGTCATAATTAAAATTAAGAGAACTTAGTCATCAAAAACGAGGTGAACTTAAGCTTTTGGCCGGTAGTGTATTACAATTATAAGTGGTAATTTATTATATATAGCATACAAATATATATGTAACAAATAAT
>NC_046659.1:43041959-43051258 GCF_010883055.1 Belonocnema kinseyi | reverse complement strand
ATTTTTAACAAATTCCATGAATTTTCAACCAAATATTTGAATTTTCAACTTATAAAGGATCCATTTCTAATCAAGACTAGACAAGTTACAATTTAAAAAAAATTTTAAGATAAAAAACCAAATTGTCAACAAAAAAAGTTGAATGTTAAGCCAAGGAGGTAAATCTTGCAGAAATATGATTTTTAAAAAAACTAGATTTAACAAATATGAAAAAAAAACACGGAAAAGTTCATTGACAAACAAATCCTACTTTAATTTTCTACCATATTGTTAAATAATTAATCCAAAAAAAAATTAATCAATAGAAAAATAAATTTTGAACAAAACAAAAAACCCAAAATGTCAAGAATATTGTTACATGTTAAAAAAAAGATTAATTTTCAACTAAATCTAGAAATTAAATTTTCAACAAAAGAGTCAATCCCAAAGATCAAGGGGAGTCCAAAAATATGAATCTTTAATGAAAAAGTTCAACTTTTAACTAAGTCGTTTAATTTTCACTGAAAGAAGATAAATTGCGAAAAAAATAGTTAAATTTTTAACCAAAGAAATGAATTTTCCAGCATTGTATTAATGATCTACCAAGATAAGACGAGCTTTCAACAAAATATATTAATTTTTAACAAAATTTTTTAATTTTAAAGCCGGGAGGAGCAATTTTAAACCAGAAAATATTAATTTTTAATAAAAATATCAATTTAAATCAAAAATGAAATGTTTAACTTGTTAGTTAAAAAAAAATTAATTCTTATTAAAAAAAAACGAATTTTCAACAAAATAGTTACATTTTTAACAAAAGAGTTCAGCCTAAAAATTACTTTTTATCCGCAGAAGATTAATTTTCTAAAAATAGAATAGTTAAATTTTCGACCAAAGAGGTGAATCTAAAACCAAAAGAATAATTTTTTTACAAAGTAGTTCAACTTTTAACCAAGCTTCTGAATTCCTAAAGAAACAAGATGACTTTTTAACAAAATAGTTGCATTTTTTACAGAATAATAAAATTTTCAACTGAATACTAGAATTTTTAACCGATCGAGTTGAATTCCGAACCACAAATATAATGATAGACTTTCTATCAAAAAGGATTTAAGCGAAAAAACGATAAAAGGGGGTTTCTAAAAATAGAGAAAAAAGAACAATTCTTTAAACGTGAAGAATAAGGAAACATACTAAATGTTATTTAAGAGCGTAACTTTTCTTCCACTGACCCCCAACCCCTGTTCGAACCATAGTTTTTAGCATGACCCCCCTCCCCATGCAATTGATAATGCAGTTTACTGACGACCCCTTAAAGTTTCGATTTTTTTATTCAATGAAATTATCCTTATAATGTAAAGTTTAAAATTTGTTTAACATAAAAATACACAACGAAAAATCGACAAGACTCAGAAAACGAAATTACAACAATTAAAAAAATGACATAGAACAAGTATATTGAGACTATACTTAAGAAACTTTATTTTAAATTATATTTATATTGGATAAAATATCAATATTACAGAGAAAAGTAACAGCGTTTTACTTTGAAGAATTCACATGATTTAGAAACTGAAATTAATAACAAAAATTAAAGGGCTTCTAATTTTTCTCATTCTCATCATTTATGATTGAGAAAGGATAAGAAAAGAAAGGTCCGACAAGTCCGAAAAGAAAGGACGAGTTCGTTAACAGCCATTTTGGATAAAAATACAAATTTTTGGACCATTTTTTTTATACTTAAAATTTTTATTTATGGCTATTAATAGTACTCAGAAGGCCAAACAATTTATCCTGATGACTTTTTTTTATACAAAAAAAATTCTCAGAGTTATAGCATTTCCAAATTTTTAATATCAATCGAAAATCAAAATTATAAGCCAAACAACGTACGATATGAAAAAAAGTGCAGAAAAGCATTGCTTTTTAAAAGCCCTACAAGATTATCATACAAACTTTTTGGATTTTCTTGTAAAGTTGAAAATTCCAATTTTTATTGCACAAAAAATAATGAGATATGAAAAATCCCATTTTGTGATCAAACTATTCAGGATACAAAAGAAGATGAATCAACAAAAATTGTGATCTCAAAAAAGATCTACAAATTCGTTAATAATCACTTCTTGATAGGAGGCGTGCGTTGTGTTTTATTCGCAAAAATAACATTGAAAATATAAAAAAAAACTTTGTGAAAAAATGATACAAGTTACGAAAAAAAAATGATTCAACAAAAATTATTTACCCAAAAAAGAGCTACAAATTTGTTATGAATTACTTTTTGACATGACACGTAGTTTTGGTTTTGATCATAAAAATGGTATTAAAAATAAAAATGAAAAATTTGTGGAAAAACAACAAAATGTACAAAAACAAATTGATTAAAAAGAGTTATTCGCCCAAAAAGTGATACAAATTTGTATTAATTTCTTACATTCTTATTATTTATGATGCAGAAAGTATTAGAATTGCCCGAAATTTGACATCACAACATTCAAATTTTGAACCAAATGACGCAAAATACGACAAAAAGTCTCAAAAAGAAATGATAGGTTTTGAAAAATCCTACAAAATTTCTTTAAACCACTTTTCAATAGAACTCGTAATTTTGTTTTATCGTAAATAATATATGCAGATAATCGAAAATTCCAATATCACGCTAAAAGACGCAAGATACGTGAAAAATCTAAAAGAAGACTTGTAGAATATTTTGCTTTATACATGTATAAAAAATAATATGAAAACCAAAATCCTATAATTAGTATAACAACGCGAGATCTGGAAAAATGTGTAAAAAAAGGATTGTATTTTTCAAGTTTATTTTAAGGTGGTTCAGAAAATATAAATTTACAACTGTCTGTCAAAAAACGAGTGCTCAGCGCGAGTGTCACGATAATATTGTGTACCTCAAAGCCTACAGAACTTTGAGAAACTTAATCTTTAACTATACTTATTCAGGCAAAAAATTCAGAATATGAACACGCATATAAATACTGCAATCTAAAGAGATGTTTTTGATAAAGTTTCATTCAATCATTCTAAATGCAAAGAATAAATATCTGAGCGCGAATCGCGGAAATCAAAAGACGCGCCCCTCAGGCGCGCTCAAACTTGCGAGCCACGGGCACAGCGCACGGTGAGAATGTGCCCGCGACAATAAATAGTTCATTTACGGATTATTATATTACAAACTAACAATCAGGAGATAAATGTTTTTGAAACTTTCCAGTAATTTCTGACCTTTTGGTTTAATTGTAAAATGATTTGATGAAACAAATCAATCCTTTCTTCGACCGTTGATATTTATGGATTTCAAATCGTAGATTTCAAATTATTTATGTCTTACGGTCCAATCGTAAATCGAAAAATAAATATGAGTCAAAAAAACATGTGCTTCGAAACTCAGATATTTATTTAATAGAAAAAACTCCTTTTGAAACTTCCTGACGTTTCGGCACACATTCGTACGTTTTTCAAAGGTTCTTAATCTGAGTTGATGATGGTTTAAAATAGTGAAACAGATCAAATTTCAGTCAAAAAAGTAACATTTAAGTCAATTGTTTAAAAAAAATTAATTAAAATTTAGTCATTTGAGATGTCTCAAAAAATTTCGAGACTTCAATCGATTAGACTACATTTTTTTAAAAATATAGTACGAGAAAACAAATTACAGACGAACAGAAATATTTCTGTTCGTCCGTAAGACATAAATAATTTGAAATCTACGATTTGAAATGAACTTTTAGTTTAAATTGAAAAATGTAAGGCAAAATATTTATATATTCTGATCAACCACTCGAGTAAAATTGAAAAATACATTTTTTCAATTTTGGAGTTATGGGGTGCTCAATTTAAAAAATCGGGACATAATTTACATACATAGTAATATACATAAATTTCTATAAAATATTATATAAAAAATAAAAAATAATTTTATTATATAATTTTATCGTTTCATTATAATTTATTTAATTTATAATTAATTACACAAACATAGAAATTTACGAATTATTGTTCACTTAAATTAATAATCGTGAGGGAGGCGGTATTTCTATAACATTTAACTCTAAATCTAAAAACTCCAAATCGCTAATTATACATGCGAAAACGCTGTACGATCATATTTATTTGAAAAATTAATTATTTTAAATTTCAACTAAATATGTTTATCAATTAAAACTTTTAATGCCTGGAAACGTATAGTTTCATTTAGTAGAATTTCTACCGCTTTTTTCAAAACAAGAAAATAATATTATTCATAGACAGTAAATTATAATTGCAAAATGACTAATTTTTTCAATCAAAGATGTCAACTAAAAATATGTATTACGATACAATTACATTTCAATTCAAATTAGAAGTCAATCTTATGCATCTACATATTTTCTTGATGCAAAATTTATTCAAATAATTGATTCATTAATTGAAAATAATAAATCAAAATTCTCGATATAAAATTTGTATTTTCTATTTTTAAGTATTTAGTATTTGCCGACTTAGTATCGGCTATTTGGTGGACTTGCTTGACGGGTGAAGATTGCAGGGGCAAAGTAGTTGATGGGTGCGGTTTTCGGGTTGAGGCATGGGCGGATCGGGCAATTTTCGCCGGGAGCGCCGTCTACAATTATTTTCTCGAACTATACACGTGCCGCATCTAGGCTTATAATATCTTTGGATAGGTGAACGGTATATAGCCAGCTCGCACTGCAGCAGCGTGACAGATCGCACGCGATTGGTTGGCCGTCTGCGTGTGTGCAGACAGATCGTGCGTCAGCCGTTTCCAGCATACTGCACACGTATTTTCTTGTGCGAATACCTTTAGCGTGGTTGAATAAATTCACACGTACGTCCCGATCGATCGCAGTGTAGTGTCAGGAATTTCTTTTCTTTAGCGTGGTTGACTAAATTCACACTCCGTCGCGAAGCATTCGTTTCCCTGATATTCACACTCCTTTTCCGGCCTCATTACGCGAGATTAGTGTTCCTTACTTATCGCAGAAAATGAGGACATGCATATGTAAGAATGAATCCTAACGCTTGTTTTTAGATCGTCAATAAGGGCAACTGTCAAATAGGCTGAATTCTTGACAGTGCGGCGGCGAGATCTTTTTATAATATAGGAGATCATACTGATGGGTTCTACGAAGAATAGGCTGTCTTTTCGTTCCCGCTAAGAATTAGGCTAACTTCATTTAGCTAAGTTTTCAGGAGGAATAAATAACGTATTATTTTTCGAAACATTACCAACGAATTCAAAACTCCAGCATGTTGTATTACAGTTCATAATGTAATTTAGGCTCCTACAACTTTAAAAACAAGACATTTTTAAAGATTTTTATTTATTTCAACACTTTTACGTGTTTACTAAATTTCATACAAAATGATGTTAGCCTAATTCTTAACGGTATTGAGAAGATAGCCTATTATTTGTAGAACCCATCGATACATCAATAAGAATCATCACAACTTGCTTTTGTTATTCTTTTGTTTCTTCTCACTGGAGTTTTCTTTCTGAATTAATATTCCCGTTACAGTGGCCCAGTGCGCTACACTGGTTTTTTGCTATTCTTCTTTTCTTTCAATTGGCAATTGCTGTTTGAACAGATAATATTTGTACCATGTCTCCTAGTCATTTGATTCTTTATTGAGCTGATTACAAAGTTAATAAATGTAAAATTGTCATACCATTCATTGTTTCTTTCTGAGATGCTTGCTTTGATTAGATTCCCTAGAGAAGAATGCATTCTTTCGATGTTCCCGTTGGAATCTGGATAAAAAGCTGTTGTTTCTACATGAGCGATTTGCAATGCTTCTTTAGAGTCTTGCATCATTTACGATAGAAAGCTTTATCCCTGGTCTGTTAGAATTGTTTTGGGTGTTTCGAAGATGTGATAGTAGTGATCGAGCAACCCTTCTCAGTATATACTAGGCAGTCTGATAAATACCTGAAAATTCTAAGAGATGGCAAAGTATTCACTAATGTGAACCATTTTCGTCGAGCTTGATCCTTCAAATGACGCCTGTCAAAACTTCAGCCATTTATGTTTACGCATTTACAAGTTACAGCACTGGGAAGCGACTAACCTCGGAGTTTTTTTTAATATGGAAAAATCTGAGTTTCGAGTTTTGATCAAACACTACTATCTTCGCAAGAAAACGATATCCGAGACGCTGTAGGCAAATCATTGGAACGTATGGGCAATATCTTGCATTCAGTTTTGGGCATGAAGAAGCTCTGCGCGCGATGGGTGCCGCGTTTGCTCACAGTGGACCAAAAACGAATTTGTATGACAACTTCCCAGCAGAATTTGGCATTATTTTCGCGTAAGCCGACCGAGTTTTTGCGCCGATTTATAACCATGGATGAAACCTGGATCCACTACTACACTCCTGAGTCAACGCAACAGGCAAAACAGTGGGTTCCACCGGGCCAAAGTGCTCCGAAGCGTCCAAAAACGCAACAATGGGTCGGAAAGGTTATGGCCTCCGTATTTTGGGATGCACATGGCATAATATTCGTGGACTACCTTCAAAAAGGTAAAAACATAACCGGAGAATACTATTCATCATTATTGGACCGATTGAAAATCGAAGTCGCCGAGAGACGACCGCATTTGAAGAAGAAAATACCGCTTTATCATCACGACAATACGCCTGTTCATTCATGCTTAGTTGCACAAGCAAAATTGCATGAAATCGGCTTCGATTTCGTTCCTCAGCCACCGTATTCACCAGACCTGGCCCCCAGCGACTATTACTTGTTCCCTAACCTGAAGAGATGGCTCTCCGGTAAGCGTTTTTATTCAAATGAGGAGCTCATAGCTGAAACTGAGGCGTATTTTGGAGACCTTCCGATCGAGTACATTTCGGTCGTTATTTCTAGGGTATTGTTAAAGCATAGGTGAAATCCTAATTGGGGATATAAGGTAGATAAGTATTCCATTATTTCCTGGATCAGTTTCTTTTCTATTGGTGTAAAGAGTGGGTCAGCGAATATAAATCTTATTATTGCTAGTTTTTTCCTGACCGTTTCATCAATGAACCAGTCTATTTTCCGTAACCAAACTTCTTCATTATATTTTGGAATGTCTTCTTTCTGTATTACTTTTCTGAGTTTTCCGACAGCGTTGGGTTTTATTTTTAATTTTCCTTGCGTTGTGTTCAATCGCAATGTTATAAAATCGTTGTAAAGTTCGCTTTGTTGAGTTGTTTCAGATCTAGATGAACTATTGAGATCTTCGTTATTTTCTACTGACTCGCATATTTTTTTGAGTCCCATCCAAAATTGTATCCTTCGGAATTAGCGTGGTGAGTACTCTAGCTATAGAAGTTCATCATAAACTTCCTATAATATCCATTTAATCCTGGGAATCACTGTACGTCTTTAGTTGTTTTCAGCTGCTTGAATTCCTATCACGTGGCCTAGGTATTCTAGTTCTGGGCGCGATTACTCGAATTTTGATTAATTTCATTGCAAGCCCATTTTTTTATGTTTTCCAGGACAGTCACTAAATTTTTGTTACGTTCATCTAAGGTTTTTTCGAATATTACAATATCATCAATGTAGACAAAACATTCTTTCCCGATTAGGCCTCTGAGCGGACTAACCAACAGTGGGGAGTTGAAAGGTGATTAGGACTCTCCTATTATACCTTTTTTATCAATTAACTTGTTTCGTTACGTGCGAATTCCTTGCGTTCTCAGGTAGTTTATGGGATCTTAAGTTGCTAATTTTTCCCGAATTCAGAATTACTTCATGTTCACTTAAATTTGTACAGGGTAGGGGTTTTCCATCGAAGGTAAAAACTTTTAAGTATTGAGTGACGAGTTCTTTTATTCGTTCTCTAATTTATGGTTCGATATGTTTTAGGTTTAAGAAATTTTAAAGTTCCTACAGTATTTTGAAGTTGTCGGTAGGGTAATTACCCCATTCTTGGGTAAGATATACGTCTCCTAATCATATAGAACTAATTCTGCTGAATTTAATTCTTTCTGTCATTTTTATTGGTTTGTGGGAATAGTTATAATATGGTATTTCTAACTTATTATTGTATATTGTGTATAGTCCGTCAGTCATTTCTTTTTAATGTTCTATCCAAATTAATTGATTTTCTTCGTTGGGTACGTTGATTTTACAGATTTTTTGTGAGTTTTCTGGTAGGTAGTTTCCCTTGAAATGTAATGGTAGTTTCCATTTATCGATTATGAAAACAGTTTTTGATATAGCATATCTGGAATATTTGTAGAAGAATGACAATCCTATTATCCATCTTCTAACAATGAGAAGTTTTCTTCTATTATGTGGAATAGTTATTTTTTCAAAATACTGCAGATAACTGGCTTCCGCTGTTTCGTGGCGATCGTCGCCCATTGAGAATTTTTATGGAATTTAAATCTTTCTTGGTCGGGCTTTAAATGGTTTCTCTTAATTGTGCTAATTGCTACTCCGCTATCTACTAATAATTTGTATATTGAACTGTCATTTCTTTTTCCATGTATTGATTGTAATTTTTCGGATAATTTAGATATTCTGTTTGGTGTTTGTAATTTACGTGTTCCTGGATTTCCTCCTTTTTCATCTCTGCCTTTTCAAACATTCTTCTTGGGGTTCATGATGTTCCTGAATTGTTTTTACTTCTGGTAGTCTTTTTTGGAGTTGTCCCAGTTGAAAAATTTTGGGTTTTGAAAAACATTGAGATGCAAAATGACCGGGTTTTCCGCACTTGAGGCAGGACATCTTTAATACTTCGCTTAGTAGGAAATTCGATTTCGCTACTCTCGCTTGTTGGGGTGTGGTATTCCTGAAGGTCTAGTTGTTATTTTTTGAGGCTTGAATTTTGTGGGTCGTCTAGGCACTTGGCTTTGTCTAAGTATTCTATCTTTATTTATTCCTCGTTGACAAGCTTCTGTTTCTCATGTTTCTTGCAGTAAGTCTGCATTGTCACAGCGTAAACGAGCTCTTTTTACGCTTTTTATCAATTCTTGAATACCGGCATCATTAGTTCCATCAGGGATTTTATTTGTTCTAATCATATAATTTGCTGGGGATAGGGTAGTGATTATAGGGGCTATTCTAGTGGAGAGCTCATTGGGTCATTCCGTTGGCATACTTCTTGGTAGTGGTGGATTCGTAGGTGCAGTTTGCTGAGAGATTTGTTGTCTAATTTCTAATATCGAAAGCTCAGTGGGTCGTGGGAGCTGTTGTCTTCTTTCTCGTCCAGGGACTTACCAGGTGTATACATATGAAACCGGTATTGCCATCTAGCGGCCAGTAGGCACACTTGTAGGCACTGTCGGAACTTACCATTTGTGCTAATTGGCGT
>NC_046659.1:43040746-43041859 GCF_010883055.1 Belonocnema kinseyi | reverse complement strand
CTGGTTTTTGTAACTAAACAAATTATAAGGAAAAAGATTATACGTTTCAAATAATCAAGAAACAAAAACAAACAAAAAACAGAATTTTAATATAATTTTGATGAATAATTAAATGAGTAGTGAAAACCTTAAACTTTTCCTCGGAATTAAATGTAAATTGTCAATTCGACACTTCAGAGAAGTGTAAATATTACTTCAGTTATACCTTAATTATGCGAAAAAATAATAAAATATTTTAGGATTTAAAAATACATGTAGGATAAATTTAGACAGTGAAGTATTCGAACCTTCAATTCACTATTTTTATAAAAATTATATTTTTTAAAATAATGTTTGAAATTTCGCTAAAATTCTAAAATATGACAAGAATTTTTTTCAACTTATTTATATAGTGTTTCGAAAATTTCTCTTTTAAAAGAAACCAGATGAGGAATTAATTTAACTTTTTCATTTAACTAAATTCTGAATTAATTTAAAATTTATTTACTTCTTAAATTTCTTGCTATCTCGAAAGTGTCCCTTTTTAAAAAAGAAACCGTAAAAGAAATTAATTAATTTTAACATAATAATAAATATAATAATCTTAGTCCCTTATTAATTTTAATATTTTCGGCGTGCATAGACAGCCCCGAGTCAGCTATAGATATGGCTGGCGAAGGCCAGCCATACCGATACAGTGATCCGATACAGTGATCTGCTGACAGCTAACTGCTTTGAAATAAATTCAGGAGATTGGGATTTTAATATTTCCAGATTTCGATGCTGACGATTCTCATGATTTGAATAGATGGGGCGCCTCTTGATATGCGTATATTTTGAGGTTACGTTATTTCATGTATAAAATATAAATTATATGAATATTAATACTATTATATATGTATAAATATATACGTTTATTAATAATGATAATATTATAATTATGTTATATTATAATAGTCTATTTTTTTTGTTTGAAGATTCATCTCTTTCGTTGAAAATACATTTTTGAAACTGACAATCAATCAATACCATTTTTGGTTGAGAAATCATGTGTTTTGTTAAAAGGTCATCTTTCTTTGTAGAAATTAAATTGTTTTATGGAAAATTTATACTTTTTGATTAAAAATTACATTT
>NC_046659.1:43028117-43040646 GCF_010883055.1 Belonocnema kinseyi | reverse complement strand
TTTTTGTTTCAAGAAAAAAAGATGCGCAATCAAATTTTACATCCATATATATCTTTTGAAAATTAAAATTCGAAAATTTTTTCTAAAGCCTCCAGGGGACTTACGAAAAAATTTTATGTGCCCTTATTGCATCCGGACCCACAATTCATCTGATTGGTCGAAAATTTAACAACTTTGTTTAAAATTAATTCTTTCTTTAAAAAATGATTTATCTTTATCTGAAAATGTAACTATTATATGATTGATTAAAAATTAATCGTTTATATTGGTTAAGTTGGAAAATCGTTTTTTTTTTTGTATAAAACATTAATCTTCTTGGTCAAAAATTCACCTTTTCTCTTGAAAATTTAACAATTTTGTTAAAAACTCGTTTTTTTGTCTTGTTCAATTCAATTTTTTAGCACAGTTTTTATCTGGAAATTGTACTATTCCATTTTTGTTTGAAACTTTATCCTGTACATTTTATTAGTTAAAACACCAATTATTTGATAGAAAATTAATTAATTTTGTTGAAAAGTAAACTTTTGGATTGAAAATTGATTTATTGTAACAATTAGATTTTTTTCCTAAAATTAAAAAAACTGCGAAATAAAAAAATTGCCTTAAAATCGTCCTGATTCCTTTTTTTTCATTTTTAAAATCTTTTCAAATACTCACTTAAAATGAATTTTTCAAACCAAAAAATAATTTTCAATTTTCTTAGCCATCACAACAATTTTTATTATTCTTTTTGAATATTTTACAATTCTCAAAAGCTTTTTTTTTAATCTGCAAAAATCTACATCGTGTTTCAAATTATTTCAAATAATTTCAAGTTTTAAACTAATTTTGAATGTTATTCTAAATTAAAATTGTAGCGTTCAAACTTTAAATTTAGCTCATTACAATTTTAACAAATCAAGGCTTTTTATTTCTAACCACTCTATTAAAATTTGTATAGTTTTTAATTGTTGTTTATAATGGCTTGTCCCAGATCTGAATTATATTTTTTTTTTCAAAAAATCTCTGATCCAATTCAGAAATACATACAATTGCTTTGAAAAAATTTTTTAATTCAGAAATATTTCATTTTAACGCTCAATAGTTCATGCGTATAAAACACAAACTTTTAACACCTTTTAATTTTACAATTTTTTAAATTAAATTATTTTAAAATACGAAATAACCGTTTAAAATTTTTTATGACCTTAACATTCGAGAGATTTCTGGTTAAAAAATACAAATTACGCTATTATTTTTAAGGTTCAAAATGATAATAATTCAAAAAAATTTCAGTTTGTAACATTAAAAATTGAACGATTAAATTAATTTTTTATCTAAAAACTTTTTAAAATAAAAGTTACATTGTTTTTATTTTAAGTTGTTCCAGATTATTATTTTTGCATTTTTATTTAGAGATAAAAATTTTATTTCGCCAATTGAAAATGTTAGAAATTAACTTACTATCAAAATAATTGAATTTTCAACTCAAAAAAAAGAGAATAACAAATTTCCAACAAAATAATTACATTTTCTACTAAAATGATAAATCTTCAACAACAAAAGAAGTTTTAATTTTTGATTAAAAACTGTTGAACCTTAAAAATAATAGCGTTATTTGTATTTTTTAACCAGATATCTCTCAAATGTTAAAGTCATAAAAATTTTTAAACGGTTATTTCGTATGTTAAAATAATTTAATTAAAAAAATTGTAAAATTAAAAGGCGTTAAAAGTTTGTGTTTTATACGCATTAATTATTGAGCGTTTGAATGAAATATTTCTGAATTAAAAATTTTTTTCAAAGCAATTGTATGTATTTCTGAATTAGATGGTAAGAGATTTTTTGAAAAAAAATATAATTCAGATCTGGGACAAGCCATTATAAACAACAATTAAAAACTATACAAATTTGAACAAAGTGGTTAGAAATAAAAAGCCTTGATTTGTTAAAATTGTAATGAGCTAAATTTTAAGTTTGAACGCTACAATTTTAATTTAGAATAATATTCAAAATTAATTTAAAACTTGAAATTATTTGAAATAATTTGAAACACGATGTAGATTTTTGCAGATTTAAAAAAAAGCTTTTGAGAATTGTAAAATATTCAAAAAGAATATCAAAAATTGTTGTGATTGCTAAGAAAATTGAAAATGATTTTTCAGTTTGAATAATTAATTTTAAGTAAGTATTTGAAAAGATTTTAAAAATTAAAAAAAAGGAATCAGGACGATTTTAAGGCAATTTTTTTATATTGCAGTTTTTTTAATTTTAGGAAAAAAATCTAATTAACACAATAAATTAATTTTCTATCAAATAATTTGTGTTTTAACTAATAAAATGTACAGGATAAAGTTTCAAACAAAAATGGAATAGTACAATTTCCAGATAAAAACTGTGCTAAAAAATTGAATTGAACAAGACAAAAAAACGAATTTTCAATAAAATTGTTAAATTTTCAAGAGAAAAGGTGAATTTTTGACCAAGAAGATTAATTTTCTATACAAAAAAAAAACGATTTTCCAACTTAACCAATATAAACGATTAATTTTTAATCAATCATATAATAGTTACATTTTCAGATAAAGATAAATCATTTTTTAAAGAAAAAATTAATCTTAAACGAAGTTGTTAAATTTTCGACCAAGAAAATCGATAATCTACAAAAAAGACAAATCTTAAACAAAACACATGAATTTTTAAAGAAATTATTTAATTTTAAAGTAAAAAAGACGAATTATCTACGAAAAATTGAAATTTTTAAGCGAAAAATATGAGTTTTCAATGAAAGAGTTAAATTTTCAATCATAATTAAAAAACCTTGTTAACAAAGCGTATTTTTTTTTGACAAAGTAGTTCAACTCTTAGTGAAATAATCGATTTTCAAACCCAAGAAGATGTACAGTTGATATTTTAACCAAACAACTGCATTTTTGACCAAAAATGATAAAATTTTCAAAAAAAAGGATTAAATTTCTACTAAATAAGGTCAATTCCCAACAAAATACATGAACTTTCAACGAAATTATTTAATTTTAAAAACAAAAAGAGTATTTCCACCCAAAACTTATAATTTTAATTTTTAACAATATATTTGCATTTACAACAGAACGACTTTACAACCAAAACAAATTAATAGTTCATAATTCAACCGAAAAATGTAATTTTTAATCAAAATTATAAATTTTACATAAAACAATTTAATTTCTACAAAGAAAGACGACCTTTTAACAAAACACATGATTTCTCAACCAAAAATGGTATTGATTAATTGTCAGTTTCAAAAATGTATTTTCAACCAAAGAGATGAACCTTCAAATAAAAAAAATAGACTATTATAATATAACATAATTATAATATTATCATTATTAATATACGTATATATTTATGTATATAATAGTATTAATATTCATATAATTTATATTTTATACATGAAATAACATAACCTCAAAATTCACGCATATCAAGAGGCGCGCGATTTATTTAAATCATGAGAATCGTCAGCATCGAAATCTGGAAATATTAAAATCCCAATCTCCTGAATTTATTTCAAAGCAGTTAGCTGTCAGCAGATAGATATATAAATAGAATCGACGAAGTGCTCCGACCGGCAATCGTGCATCTTCGAGTTTTCAAATTGAGAAGGCCATAGCCCTGTCATAGTTTGGACCGCATCTCGTTTCAGATCTGGGATCACTGGTCCGATATGTAAACGGTACGTAGCCAGCCCGGACCGCAGCAGCGCGACAGATCGCACATGATAGGTTGGTACTCTGTGTGCGTATACGGCCGGCTCGTGCATGAGCTGTTTCCTGCATACCGCACACGTACTTTCTTATGCGAACACATTAAAGAAAAACAAATCCCTGCTACTGCATTGCGATCGGTCGGGACGTTCAATACACGGAGAGAAGTAAACCAGAGCGGGTGCATTTTTCACCGTAACCGTTGCTGCGCCGACCGCAAGAGCTCTGGAGTAAAATCATGTTGTGCCTAGGCAGCGACAGTTTCGGTTGAAGACGGAAATACTACTGCGACATCGTAACAGTCATTGCGCGCCACCTAAAAGATTCTGTAGCGACTTTTGCGTCTGTTGCAGTAACAGTTACTGCCTGATTCCTGAGCCATCGCAGTTACCCCGCAATGAGATTGGACAGCGCTGAATTCCAACGATATCAGCTGATCGCCGTTTCCCGTATATTCGACTGTTTTTGCGTCGCCTCAACACACTTCGAAATTTGTTTTATTTGCTAGTTATTGCATTCGAAACCATAATAAGAAGGAATAGTTTTATGAGAAAAAT
Source organism: Belonocnema kinseyi (assembly GCF_010883055.1). Taxonomy (NCBI): domain Eukaryota; kingdom Metazoa; phylum Arthropoda; class Insecta; order Hymenoptera; family Cynipidae; genus Belonocnema; species Belonocnema kinseyi. The sequence goes on along the minus strand of NC_046659.1, from coordinate 43,036,364 downwards.
GACCTTTGCGGATTTCATGAAACGTCCACCTTTGAGGCCCCCTGAGTCAGAACACAAAGTTTTTCGTCAGTGTCTGTCTGCCGGCGTCGTCGTTGTTGTGGTTGTCTTTATACCAGATAACTTTCGAAAAATTAGTCAGATTGGATTGTGCTTTGGCACACAATTTGAGAGACCAAAAGGAAAAAAGCCATTTTCGATAAAAATTTCAAAAGTTAGAGCTTTCTCATAAATCGAAGTTGTCCACTCGCTGCGATAGTGCTGCTCTGATACAGCCGATACATATTTTAGACCAAATTTGTTTATTTGAATTTCAAGTGCAAACATTAGTTTTTGCATTATTTGTGCATAATTTTCGTGAGCGATTTTTATTGTTTTGCCCCACTTTGATGAACATAAATCTCATAACTTGCCCATTGACAAGATTGAAAATTCCTTGCAGGGTTTTACAGCACGGTCGGTATTTCTCCAAAATAGTAATAAAAACAAAAAATTTCACAATTGTAATTATTTAGGACCAGAGACACATTCCTTCGTGCCTTCTATTTAGCGTGCCAAATTTTCAACACGATATCTCATTCCATGTAGACGTTAGTTGAAAAAGAAAAGTACCGATGTAGCTTCCATTTTCATTTTCAAAATCTTTTTTCTTCCAAATTTCCACCGGAACAAAGCAGAGACATGCACTTTATTGCCTCCTCTTTTATTTCCCAAACTTTCAGAGCGATAACTCATTTCGTTTAAACGTAAGTTGGGAAAGAAGAATTGAGGTCCAGCTTTCTTTACGTGACCCTCTCGTTACCTGGCCTTAACCTTATTAAAATTTCTTAAATTCTATATCCAAGTTCCAGTGTATTCATTGTTTTTGGCAAATACATGCGAACTTTTCGTTGCGCTTGCATCGGGGAGCAGACTCATTGATAGCAGTTGGCGCCCAATCAAAATCGAGTAATGAAAACAATGATTGTAATCCAAATAAATAATAATTATTACAGATCACACAATAATGCGCGCCAACTACGGTCAATGAGTTCGCTGCCTCGTCGCAAACGCATAGAAAATTCCGCCAACAATGTGGTCGATGTTGCACTATGAGTGGCTTTCTTGTGTTTCACAATACAGTTGTTATCTGTGTCTGTGTAACAGTTTACCAGATATTTGGTCACCATTTTTCCAGACATAGTTCGGAGGAGGACGTACTCTGAGTTGTGAAATTTCTCCTCTATCACTCGCAGCTGTCAGCTGACATCTCTCAACTCTCGCAGATATTCCACTTAAGGGCATGTTATACTTAGAAAATTGTCGATTTTTTCAGTGTTAGATTCCCCCGGCTTTTTTCCTAGGATAAGAAATATTTTGTCGTCAAAATCTGGGAAATGATAGCGAACATGCTAATGGACGTCCCCGTACACTTTATTTTGTGTTTATTTTTCAAAAAAATTTTGATTTTTCTAACAACGTGTGTATATTTCGAGGTTATGTGTGTTACAATTTTCCCGAGCGTTACTTCCAAACACACAAAATATTTTTGGCCGCAAACTTTGGACTTACAAATAAACATAGTAACTAATCTCCCGGAACTAACCTTGTTTACAGGCAATTAAAAAAGTTTATTTCATCAATAATTTTCAAATTATCGGAAAGGCAAAGATGAAATACGGCGTAACCTCAAAATAATGCATAAGATTTCTATTTAGCACAATACATTTTTTTGTTATTATCCCTCAAAAAAGAGTCCGGGGACTCCGTTATGACGTTTTATAGCATCTTTGAATTCAGTCTTTAAAAATTTTCATTGTTTTAGAAAAAAAGCCGGGGGAACTGTACCCGATTGATCACACGACGAAGTATCACATGCCCCCCCCCCCCCGAACTGTGTTCAATAGTTCAAGGGTCATTTTTAATTCGCGCGCGCCCTGACGTTTGGTCTCCTTACTATTACTTCATGTTTGTATTAAACGTTTTGATATTTCGAACATTTATTACTGTGTTGATATTAATAACATGACTGAACTACTGGCATGTATTGATGAAGACACTAGAACTTGAATTTACACACGGTTTCGTTCATTGCTTGAAGTAGCCCTTAGCGCAGATGGCGCAACCTGATACAACTAATGCACTGAAATCGTTAGTTGTATCCAATCGTTTGCATTTACCGTGTAGGTGTATGTAGTAATAGATTTTCTTAGCATCCGGATCAGTGAACTAATCCGACAGGACAGTTGGCACTCCGATCAAGACAACTAACTTTTGAACTTCAATGCATGAGAGGAAAGCATAAAATAATGCAAAACTGGAGCTCTTACCAAATGTTGACCGGTAATATTTTTACATTCTCATCTAATGAGAAGGTATTGGTTTTATGTAAAATTTCACTTTGTCGGTTTTCATCAAATCTTCACGTTTTGAGACTCACTGAGTCAGAAAAAAACGATTTTGACGAAGGTGTTTGTCTGCCTGTGTGTAGTCTGTATTCTGTACGCACGATAACTTTCGAAGAATTGATCAGATTGGATTCTGGTTTGGCACACTTTTTTAAGGCCTAAAAAGAAAGAACAAGTTCGTGAACCAGCTGTTTTGGATCAAAATTCAAAAAGTGAGCACGTTTTCAACATTTTTAAGACCACATTTTTTCAAAATTTGAAAATTCTATGAACGGTTATCCATAGTACTCAGAATCCCAAACAATTTATCCTTATGATTTTTTTCTATAAAAAGAAAATCATTAGAGTTAGAGCATTTTCAAAATCCAAAAAAAAAAAACTAAAATGAACATTTGAAGCCAAACAACGCATGCTATGAAAAAAGTCAAGAGAAGAAAAACGTTGATTTTTGATAGCCCTACAATATCGTCATAACAACTTTTTTGATTTGGTCGAAAAGTTGGAAATTCAAAATTTGATCGTACCTCAACTTTTTGAAACCACATTTTTTCACGATTTTAAAATTATATGAACGGTTATTCATAGTACTCAGGAACCCAAACAATTTATCCTAATGACTTTTGTCTATAAAAAGAAAATTATGAGAGTTAGCGCATTTTCAAAATAAAAAAAAAAAATAAAATAACAAAGATGAACATTTGAAGCCAAACAACGCATGATATGAAAAAAGTCAAGAGAAGAAAAACGTTGATTTTTGAAAGCCCTACAAGATGGTCATAACAAATTTTTTAATTTGGTCGAAAAGTTGAAAATTCAAAATTGAGTCGTACCTTAACTTTTTGAAACCACATTTTTTCACGATTTTAAAATTATATGAACGGTTATTCATAGTACTCAGGAACCCAAACAATTTATCCTAATGACTTTTTTCTATAAAAAGAAAATTATGAGAGTTAGCGCATTTTCAAAATTAAAAAAAAAACAAAAACAACAAAGATGAACATTTCAAGCCAAACAACGCATGATATGAAAAAAGTCAAGAGAAGAAAAACGTTGATTTTTGAAAGCCCTACAAGATGGTCATAACAAATTTTTTAATTTGGTCGAAAAGTTGAAAATTCAAAATTGAGTCGTACCTTAACTTTTTGAAACCAAATTTTTCAGGATTTCAAAATTCTATGAACGGTTATTTATCATACTCACAAACTTAAACAATTTATCTTAATTACTTTTTTCTGTAAAAGTAAATTATCAGAGTTAAAGCATTTTCAAAATCCAAAAAAAAAAACAAACTAAAATGAACATTTTGAGCCAAACAACGGATGATATGAACAAAAGTCAAGAGAAAAAAAAACGTTAATTTTTTAAAGCCCCACAAAATTATCATAACAAATTTTTCGATTTGGTCGAAAATTTAGAATTTTATCGCATGAAAAATAATGAAAAATCCAAAAAGGCCCTTTTTTGGGTCAAACTATGGAAGATACGAAAAAAATAAATAAACTAAAATTACGCGCCCTAAAAAGATCTACAAATTTTTCAACAATCACTTTTCGATAGGACGCGTAGTTTTTGTTTTTAGTAGTGAAAAAGAATATTAAAAATTAAAAATTACAAAAATTAAATTTTTGGACTGACGACATAAGCTACAAAAAAACTCGTTTATCCAAAAAAAAGGCTACAAATGTTAATTATTACTGTTTTATAGGATGCGCAATTTTGTTTATTCGTATATGAATCAAACTAAAAAGATTCATTTTTTGACGAACAACGCAAGCTATGAAAAAAATAAAAAGACTTATTCAAGTTTTTCATGAATAATTTTTTAGAGGACACTTAGTTTTTTCTTGAATCGTAAGATATAACCTTTAAAATAAAAAAATTAAATTATTTTTATACATTTTTTTAAATAAATATTTTTTGTAAAACGGCACAAGGTATGCACTAAAATTAAAATAAAAGAGTTGTTCACCCAAGAAGATCTATAAATTTTTTATTAATCATTTTTAAATAGGACGAGGAGATTTTCTTCTAATCGTAAAAAACAAGATTGAAAATTAAAAAAATGAATTTTTAGAATAAATTTTTGGAAAAAGGACTAGAAAGACGAAACAAATTAAAAAAAAAAAGTTTCTTTAAACAAAAATATCTAGAAGTTTGTTATAAAATCTGATTAAAAAATATATATAGTAAACGAAAATCTGCCCGCTTTGCGGACACGTTCTTATAGTGCTCTGTATACGTGGCTAGCAAGTTTGAACGCGCCTGTGGCGCGCGATTATTGATTCTCGCACTTCACGCTCGATGATGCATTCGCCTCGCGATACACGCTCAGTCTTTGTGTTTACCCTACATTTGTGCGCAATTTAAAAAAAAATAAAGGTCAAAACATCGATAACTTTTATTTGGTGATTGAGAATCCTCTTTTGTCGAACCTCCTTCAGCTTTAACGAACACATTCTTCTTATGTATCTCGTACTTCGCATTCGATTTTGTCGAAAGTGCAAACTTTTTTGCATTATTACATAAGCGTAAGAGTAATAAATAATTCTAAATAGGTTATTGAAAAAAGCAGATGAATGTTGTTAAAATTAAATATTTGGATCAGCATGCTGAGATTTTAAATGTTATGTTCTATTATAATGTTTGTTTTTCGTTTTTATTAAATGATTATTAGCATTCAAAAGTTTATAATTATTCTAAATTATATATAATTGCGTCTTTTCTAGGCGTCCCTGCAACCGATGACTTCTGAATTTTATATCTGTCACTGGAATTCCAGATTGCCAGCTATTGGTTAGGCAGAATTTTGAATGAGAACATGCGTTTTTTAATGGGCAAAGTATTCCTTTTTCCGATTCCCGTTCAGCACCGATGAATGGGTATTATCTGATTCAGGAACAATTGTTCCGATAGAAAATAATTTAGTTATAGTAAAATATTTTTAAACTGAAACGGTTTAAATTATTTATTAAAAAATAGTTAAATGCACAACTTTTAAGCAAATCCTGGTATACATATAGCCTGATTGTTGAACATTTATTTATATATTTCACATACTAAAAACTAAATTTGGTGTATTAAGTTACTTTTATAAAATCTCGTTATTACTTGATGTGAATAATTAATAAATTACAATATTTTGGTTATGACACTTTACATTCACCTTATATCAGACTCAAATTCACACAAACTACCACTTACGTTTTATTTTATAGAAATTATCTTTGATAAAAATGCTGGTATTAAAAGCCGAAACATTTGGATGTTTGGGATGCAAGTAGCTATCAGCGAATTGCGGAGTTTGTTTCTGACACATGAATAAAGTGAATGTCCTATTCAGATTTATTACTTGACACTTCTCATTTGAAACAATTAATTCTTTAACATTACAATTTGCATATTCCACTCAGTTGAACATAACCTGAGGTATTCTACACTTGGCAGATTCACGCTTATCAAAAATTGCTATGCGTGCATCGTATTGTTACCATTGGGTTATATCTTTTAAGATCTCCATTTAGTATTGAATTCCAACCCATTCATGTGCACACTAATGGATCGTATATTGCCCATAAGTATTATTTCAGGCTAACTAAACGATTTATTTTAATCCTTTCAATCTGCAAATGACAGATGCGCAGTTCAAAAGTACTCGCTTTCTATCGATTCTTTTTTCCTGGATACGCTTTGCTTAGATTCTATTTTTCAATTTGAGTTACGTAGATTCTATCCTTCCCCGTGAATTGGGTACTTGCTTTTAGGACCCATCGAGATGTCCATTACATGAGAGATTATGCAGAAAACTGATAGCGTTCATTAGCGTTCATATCTATTCTGTTGGGAATGAAAAGATCCACCGCCCAATAGGGACGCTGCAGTGTAATATAAAACTGAACGCGGAAGTCATTTTGATAATATGGAGTAGTAGCAATAATTTAATTAAAAAATTTGTGTTTAACTTTAGAAAATTGTATTTTTCGATTTAGATAGTTTGTGTATCACGCAAAAGCTACACCTTTATCAGGAAATATGATCGAAGGCCAAAATATTCTTAATTCTGGTATGAATGTAATGTCAGGAGCTACCATAAAAACTCTCGAAAAAGTAAAAATATATTCATTATGCCTTCAAGCCAGTGCTTTGACTTCAGAACCACATGAAATAACAGATAGGTAATAATTGATAGTGGCGATGAGAATTACAATTAAAATGTGCGTATGGAATATATGAATTGCACTTGCAAGGCTGCTGGAACTAGACACACTTGTAAATATATAGTCGCCATATTATTGCACTTATTGTCTTCTTTCAAAATTGTTCAAGTTAATTAAATTATTTATGTAAATATTTTACTTTTTTAGTAAGGATTTAACTACATTAGAATTAGTATCTTCAACGGATAAAAAAGGGTTTCGGAGTAGTCATAAGCAGACAGTTCCTAAAAAGTTTGAAGCATTTTCGACAAAAAAATGTTGTTGTATTCAACAAGATAGATTGCCAGTCCTTCCAAATGATTTCAACATTTCCAACCTTTGGAACTCTATGAAAACTTAAATTGGAGTTTTTATTTCCTTTGAAGTCACAAACACTGACGCGAGAACCTCCGAAACTTGTAGATTTTCGATATTAATGTGCTAATTCCATTATTGGAAGAAATAACTGTCAGATCGAAACTATTTTGCTCATCAGAGCTACTTATTACAACTCTTATTTATTCATTTGAATGAGCATTACAGTTAAAGCTTATGTTTTTGCTGGACAGTGTCGCATACCATGTTTAATGGACATTCTATGAACATAGCTACACGAATTTAGCCGCAGCGCAGAAGCGACACTATACTAATAGTTGTGCTCTTCCTCTGACCATGTTTACTGTCATTGTCAGCTTCTCTCTGATATTATATTAAACTTTGCAAAACACTAATAGTTCAGTTTTGAAAGCTTCATTATATTATAATGGCTGCCATGGCCGAAAAAAAGTTTTGAAAATCATCAGGTCACCGTGCATTCGTTTAAAAATTGTAATCACTGAAGGAGGAGGGTCAATAAGAGGATTACACTCACTCTCTTCTACGCACACTATCATAGCGTTTCCAAAGTTTTTTTTCATATGCATTTTAAAATATGTAAGTTTCTGGAATGTTCAAATGTGGGCTAAGGTCGAGAAAAGCTCAAAGTAAGACATTAAAAAACTGTTTTGCCCCATCTATCTCCAAAGCTATTGATTTTAGCAAGAGCACAATTCCTTTTGCTAATCGTTTACTGTTTTACAAAACAATAGATTTCAAAACTCAGTATTTTTGGGGGTAAATGAAAAATATGAATTCAGTAACCCGATCGGTGTAATAAATTCAAATTGCATGTGAATTTTCATTCGGCAGAACGGAAAATGAGTTTGAGAAAAATACTGTATAAATAATAAAGGAAAAGGATGTCGCACCTGGGCCCAAACACAATCATTGTTTATAACGTTTTTTCTAAAGCTTTCTTTTTTAACTCGTATAATTTAAAAAGTTGCAATTTGACATTTTCAATTTTGAAAGTTATTCATGGAGATTTTCACTTTTCTCATTTACACAGGGTCAAGCGATAGATTCTGAACATTTATCAGAGTTCACCGAGGAAGAAATAGAAGTGTCTTTCACGCAGTCAAGAATGCGAGGCTTTGCCAGGTGGGATTACAAATTCTTCATTCCCTTATTTACGAGACGCTTCACGCAGCAAGAACTGAAAGATTGCAAGTCTCAAATGACGGACCTAACGAATCAATGGTATCAAGCGATCAGGATTAGTCCTATAGAATCAGATGAAGAAACGGCTACCTCAACTGCTCAACTGAGCAGCCTTAGTAATAACAACG
>NC_046659.1:43021588-43028107 GCF_010883055.1 Belonocnema kinseyi | reverse complement strand
TCATCATCAGGGATCGGTATTAAGTATATAACAGAAATAAATAATTTAATATTGATCTCAAAATGTATATATAAAGAGTTTAATCGAAAATGATTGACAGAATGTGATATTATATGCCTTAATGCGACGCACATTCCCAGGATCAAGTCTTAATAATTTCGAATCTATTTTGAAAACAAAGTTATTAATTTTTTAAGTTTGCACAGTTTTCATCGCACATTATTATGTTTTGTCTGTTGGGTCAGGCAGTCAATTATATCGTGATCCTGAAGTTCAGATCAGAATGTTGAGCAAACAAATTGAGGATCGGCGACTCTTATCTGCATATTTAAACAGATTTTAAATAGAAGACAATAATCTGGTTTTAATTTTTGCTTAATTAGATTTAGTCGAATTTAGTTGCTGCATCTTATTCCATTCAAATTAGCATTTTTGCTGAAACGCGAAGGAAACAGGAATTTTCGTTTGCTTAAAACGTTCAGATAGAGGTACTATTGGAGCTCAGAAAACCTCTAGCAAATTAAAGTAGAGCCATTCTTCTTATAAACAAATTCTTTTCGGGTAAAAGATAGCGTAATTATGTATACAAGATGATTTTTAGAGGATCAAAAATCTTTCTAACATTTAAATGAGCCCTCTTCCAAACCTTCTAAGTAATATAACTTATAACATTTTTGTATTGAAAATAACAAAATGGCAGGGTGGTGGGTGAGTGGATTGTTTTTTCAAACATAATAATATTGTTTTAAAGTTTCACTTGTAGTGAGTTCTCATTCCTTGAATCTTTACGGAGAAAAATGTATGTTGAATAGTAGATATTCAAAGTATAAGATAATACCACCAAACATACAGATATTAAGCTTAAATATATCTTTATAGTAGACTGAAACATCCAAAATGTTAAACTCGTACAGAGAAATACGCCAGACCTCTGTCGGTCGCTTGCCGAAGCTTATAGTCAATGTGTTTCGATGCAATTACGTGTCGTATGTGAACTTGCGGAACAATTATCATTACTTATCTTTTGTCTACAAATTTTAATAATAAGAACGCTGTAAGTTGCATATCTTTCTTTAATCGCAGAAACTAACCTTTAACATCTAGATAGCTGTCCTATAGCTAAACATTAATTATACACAGACAAACAAAACAAAGTTTGCGTAGCCTAAAGGCGACCTATATAGCATTATGGTGTTTGTGTAGCGTATTTAAAATCTTCATTGATTGGAATTTTCTACTTACCATTTTTTTTTATTCAAGTTTGCATTTTTGGTTTAGGTCAAATTACGCCAAGTAGGCCACCATAAATCGAAAAGTCGCTTTTTTATTGCTTTCTAATTAATTTTTTAGTAACCCTTATGTTTGAAGAGATTTTCCTGCGTTTTTGTAGTAAACACAATTTTTTTGCAAAAGTTATTAACAATAGAAATTTAATGTAGCAACATGGTCAACATTTTTCTCATGAACGGCTAAACGAAATTTTCACTATTCTTACGATAAAGATTTCATTAAAAGTGTACAAACCAGAAATCTTCCTTATGAATATAAAAACACTAAAGTTATTCAAAAATTGATCAATTATTTATAAACAAATTGCACTTTTGTTCTTTTAAAAGAAATTTTGGTCGCAAGTTATTATACATTCTCTACGTAGACATATTTTTGCCAGACTGCCTTGAATATCTGATTCTTTTGTTCTAAAATGGCCTGTGTAGTAAATGTCTTTTTCTTTTTATTCTTTTTGCAGGTAAATCTCTTTTAAAATTCCAACATTAGTCCGCCATAATGTTGCTTAGTATTTCTTTTCACATTTCTCTCCGGAAAAATGTGGAATAATGAGCAGTAAAAGGTTTTCTTTTGAGATAAAAAAGTTCAATTTGTTTTTAAAGAATTTATGTTTTTAAAACGAATGCAATTTTTTATATTAAGAAGAAATATTTGTGGGATGTACGTTCTTAAACAAAAATTCGAACGTAAGAATCATCAAAATCCATTCAGCCGTTCACGAGAAAAATGTTGATCATATAGCATAATTTGACTATGTTAGACCAATACTATAATGATATATAGGTGGCTTTTTTGGCTTCGCACCTTTTTTTTGATGTGCCTGTGATATGTTGACCTGGAACATCTAGATGTTGAGGGTAAACATCCATTTTTCTCCGTGTGCTAAGCAGTGAGCATTGTCACGTACAAATAAAATAATCACTGAATTTAATTCACTAAAATCTCCTGGAAATTAAAATAAATAGAAAATGCTGCCTAAACTTCCGGTTGATTCTACGAACTGAATGATGTTAGATTGTACGCTGTGGGGAGGTGCCCCAAAACTGAAGGAAGGGTGAGAGATTCGTCTTTCCTGTTTATTTTTATGTGAGTTGGTACCCTTCTCTCGACTGAGAGTTGTTGTCCCTTATTCAAAAAAATAAGTCTGCACCTTAAAAATTCACTTTATCATACACTGATTTATTCTCAAACAAATTTCGATCACATAGTAACAAAGAAAAGGGGCACGTTCTGTAATCGGTAGAAGGTGTCATACATAGAGATAGAAAGAAACAGAATACAATATATGAAAATAAAATAGGAACGATACAGAATTGTTCTTTTGACTCACCAGTCACTTTTCCTCTTCTAAAAACTACAGTCCTACTGTCGCGATATGAAAGAAGGAACGCTTCTTTTCTATTAACGAAAATAGAGCGGGCGAAGATTTAAATTTATACCTTTTCCTTATAACTTCACCTTGAAGCAAAATCGAAAATATATCTATTTTTTCTTTGAAGGAAATTTATGTCGTTGGAGAAAATGATTCCGGTTCGTTTTGAGATTCGAAACGGAATGATTTTCTCTAGACGGATCTCGAGATTTTTAACCAGGCCAGATAGAACGGAAATTTTCTTTCTGAGTACACACGTGGAGTTATTTTGAATCAATACGTGTTTTGTGCTGTCAGAATACACAGCGGTTAGCGTGCATGGATAGCAAGGCAGGGACTTATGGGAGAATGGTATCGGAAGAGGAAGAAAAGAATTGAGAGAAGCGTAGAGTGACCGAGGTACATTAAACCGTACAAAGTTCCATGAGAACTCACTTGAAAGCTTATTTTATCCTCTAAACATCATCTTGTATACATATTTCCACTATCTGTTACCCAAAACGAACAATCCACTTGAAGGTGTAAAAAATATTTGCGATTTTCAGTTATTAGTTAGTAACAAGAATGGGTCTACGTTACTATGTTCTAGAGTTTCTGAGCTTCAATAGTACCTCTGTCTGAACGTTTTAAATAGAAATACGTCCTGCTATCTTCGAGTTCGAGCACTTCGATTTTTTGTCTTCTTTGACTGGACTATATATAATACGCGGGCAAGTATTTGTGTGCCTCATATGTATGCCATATGACATATATTCATATGTATGTCATATGTATGTTCAAACGTACGAATAAATTTCTGCTATTCATTGAAATATACACAATAAAAGTGAGTTCAATTTTACTACCTTCAATTGGCTAAATGAGTATTATCTTGTTAGTTATTCATATTTCGTTGATATTCGTACCGTCTTATCACGGGTTTACACTTTTTATAAAGTATGAAGGTTGTACGTTTAATTGTTTGAAGTATGAAATAATTGTAATTGTTTTAGGATGATTTTTAAACTAGAGGTTAATGCACCAGAATTAGCGATATTAAATGTTGTTCAGTCTATTTAGTCTATATTATTTATTTTATTATTAGTACTACTTTAAACGTTCTTGAGGTTGATCAAATTCATTTAAACGAATGAAAGTTACAGCATGTAAACAAAAAAAGTAAAGTACAGCCAACGCTGGATTTACTGGATGCTCCATTTAATGTTTGCGAGAGTTAATGCCGCGCGGCGGGGGTGGGTGACAGGAGCTGCGATAGATGTGCGGTGCTCACTCAAGCGTGGGAAAACAAGGAGCGTTGCGGTAAGGCGTCCTGCCCTAAGGGCCTATCTCTGTAACTGCGCCACGACGTTCCGACAGTTCACTCAAAGCGGCAGGAACACGCGAATAATCAAGATGACGAGCTCACGTCGAGCAGCAATGGGTCTCCAATGCCTACTGAAGCTGATCGGACTGATCAGATTATTGCTTGCGATCAGACTTTGATAAAAGCATCATCTAGAACGGGAATATATATATCGCGAATTAGTATCGCAAATTTATTGGAGCAATGTTCATGAGCAAGACCAATGAATACCCCCAGATAACAATCGTGCGACACATGACGCACGCATGCTGTCATCACCTGTCGTAATGCTGTGATGGGCAGGTAGAGTGCGTGCGTAATGCGTCTCATATCGCGATCACGGCGTACTTCACGTATGACTGCGTATGGCAGTCTGCCTGCGACGCACGCGTGCGTCCATCCTGCCGACAATTAATGATTAATCTCATAATAATCATCTAATTAAATCCTAGATATATTGTTTAATTGAAATATTTCAAATTCCCTTATATGAAGAAAATAATAAAAATGATAAGTCTGCCTTTCCCCAAAACAAAATGTGAAAATTATCCAAATACTTTTTCTAACTTTTTATATTTTAATGATATTTTATTGAATGACGTCGTAAGTAAAATTATAATTTTGACTTCCTTATTTTTCATAACTGAAATGTGTAATTTTAATTGCATACAATTTAGAATTACTGTCTAGAAATTTGTTGAAGTATTTGAAGAAAGGCATCTTTAATGTTTAATCGAATTTTTCTAACTATGAGCAGAGAGAAACTGTGAGGGAGTTTATTATTAGGCAATACTAATAGTGTACTCTGTCGACTCTGCAGGCCATTTCGGGAACCAGGATCTAACCTTTCGCCACCTTACGTATATGCGGATTCTCACGCACACAGGCGCAACTCGTTGAGCCTCATGCAGAGCTGCCAGATCGTGGATGAAATTTACCCCCACCATACCTACCGTTTGGGAGCCGCAAAACAGAAGATGCATGATTACCACTGTGAGTTCGTGTGTAAGTCGAAAATGCACGATTCGACTTCCGTTTTCTGTTGTACGATGATTGCCGATCTGAAAGCTTCGGTAAACTTCGGTGGTCTTCTATTTATATCTCGATCCCCATTTGAAAGAAATGGAAGAAATTGGGGAATTTAACGTTTCGCATGATTCTTCATTTCATGCATGAGTCGATTTTGAGGTTATGTTTTTCAGGTGTATATAGTACGAGTATTATATATATTATTAATGTTAATATTATAATGATAAAATATAACATTAATTTTAATAAATAGTTGACTAACTTTTAATAGAAATAGTTAAACTTTCAAAAAAAAAAACAATTAGTTTTCTGCAGAAAAAAATTTGTTGAATTTTTTTTAAACAAAATATGTAATATTTTAAACAAAAGGTTCAATTTTTATCCAAAACGCTGAATTGTATATGAAAAAAGGCATTTTTAATAAAATACATAAACTTTGCACAAAAGAACTTTATTTTCCACCAAATCTAATTTTCTATACAAACATTAATGTTTAATCATAGTTAAATTTTCGACAAAAAAGATAATTTCTTTTTGTAGTCAAAAAAAATTAATTTTTAAGCAAAAACATAACAAAAATTCTACAAAATAGTTAAATTTTCAGAAAAGAAATTTTTTCAACTAAATTGATAAATCATCCACCAAAAAAAAAACTAAATTTTTAACAAAGCAATTCCACTTTCAACCAGAAAATAAGAAAAAAAATAGTTAAAATTCTTTGAAATTTCTTTAAATTATTGAAATTAATTGAAAATTCTTTGACATATTTTAAAACATCCTAAAATATATAAAATCCTTTAAAATCTCTTGAAATTTTGCAAAGCTCTTGAAAATTTCTTGCAATGTTAAAAATAACCTAGAATATTTTAAATCCTTTAAAATCTCATACTGAATTATTGAAATCAGTTGAAAATTCCTTGGAATCTAGTAAAATATCCTAAGATGCATCAAATCCTTTAAAATCTCATATTAAATTACTGTAATCAATTGAAAATTCCTTGGAACCTTGGAAATGTTTGTAGATTAGAGTTTTGAAAATTGAATCAATAAAAATTCAAAGCATTAAAAATTTAATTTCCAAAAATTTTCAAGTATTTAATAAGAATAATTTCCAACTTCATGGGGTTCAAGTCTTCAAATTTAGAATTGTAAACTTGGAAGTTTATTTAAAAAAATTAATAATCATAAATGAATTGAATGAGTTCAAAATTTAAATGTATGTTTTTCAATTGGAGAATCTGTAAATCTCTAAATTTTTTGTGGATTAGTTAAACTATTCAATTAAAGTTTTAATAGAAATTAATCGAGTTAAAGTTTAATTATTTCTGAAACGATTTTTGTATGCAATTATATAATTATAAAATTATATGCTTATTTAAGGGTATTTTTAACTTTTCAAGGAATTTTCAAGAGATTTCAAAATATTTTAAAGGATTCCAAATATTTGAGGATGCTTAAAAAGATTTCAATGAATTTTCAATTCATTTTT
>NC_046659.1:43020450-43021488 GCF_010883055.1 Belonocnema kinseyi | reverse complement strand
TACATAATTTTATAATTATATACAAAAATCGTTTCAGAAATAGGTCAACTTTAACTCGAGTGATTTCTATTAAAACTTTAATTGAATAGTTAAACTAATCTACAAACAGTTAAATTTTTAATGTTTTAAAATTTTTCTGTTTTCTAAATTTCAGTCTGAAATAATTTCACTTAGAGATTGCCCAATTGAAAAACATACATTTAAATTTTGAACGCACTTAATTTATTTATGATTATTGAGTTTTTATAAATAAACTTCCAAGTTTACACTTATAAATTTGAAGACTAATTCAAAGCCATTTCAAATAATTTTAACAATTTTTTTCAACTTTTCTGGTTGAAAGTGGAACTGCTTTGTTGAAAATTTAGTTTGTTTTTGGTGTATGATTAGTTGAAAATTATGCAAGCTTTGAATTTTTATTGATTCCATTGTCAAAACTCTAATCTACAAAAACATTTCAATATTGAACGTTTTGAAACTTTTCTCTTTTTTAAATTTCAATCTGAAGCTTTACAAAATTTAAAGAGATCTCAAAAGATTTTTAAGTATTTTTAATATTTGAGGATGTTTTATAAGATGTCAGAGAATTTTCAATTAATTTAAATAATTTAAAGCAATTTCAAAGAATTAACAAATTATTAGAAGGCTTATTTTTTAAAATTCTTAAGTAATTTATAAAGTATAAAAAAAATCCTAGGCATTTCAAAAGATTTTGAAGGATTTCAAAAATTTTAAAGATTCCAATGACTTTTAATTGATTACAGTAATTTAATATGATATTTTGAAGGATTTGAAATATTTCAGGGAATTTTCAAGAGATTTCAACAGATTTTTAAGGATTTTAAATGTTTAAGGATGTTTTAAAAGATGTCAAGGAATTTTCATCCTATTTTTCTAATTTTAAGGAATTTCAAAGAATTTGAAAGAAGTAGTTTCAAAATCTTTAAAAAAAGGTCAAGGTATCTCAAAATATTTTGAAGGTATTGTAATATTTGAGAGTATTTAAAAATTTTCCAAAGAATTTTCAATTGATTACGG
>NC_046659.1:43016745-43020350 GCF_010883055.1 Belonocnema kinseyi | reverse complement strand
TGAAGTAACGTAACCTCAAAATACACGCATTAAAGAAGCGCGCGAAGTATTCAAATCATGAGAATCGCCAGCCCAGCATCGAAATCTGGAAATATTAAAATCTCAATCTCCTGAATTTATTTCAAAGCAGTTAGCAGATAGATATATAAATAGAATCGCCGAAGTGCTACGACCGGCAATCGTGCACCTTCGAGTTTTCAAAATCAGAAGAAGAGAAATGGGTTGCGCGCGCAACCCAGGCATTTATATCGTCTCCTACCATATTCACACGGACATAGACGTGTCATAGCATTGGACCACGTCTCGTTTCAGATCTGGGATCACTGTTCCTTGCTGTCTTTTCACGGCAAAAGCTAGTTATTAGATCGAGGAGCCGTTCCGTGAATTAATCTCTACCGATTTCTCTCAGTGTGGTTTGGAATTCATGGGTATTGATGAGTACATTAAGAATTTATGAGATGGATTGCCGTGATTTCGTAGGTCTTTGGAAGTTAAGGGAAAAGAAGGATGTTTACAGCCTCTTAAATATGAAGTGCTTGACCGGTCTATCGATCATTGAACCTTTATTTAACCTATGTAAAACGCGGCAGAAGTTTTACATTTTCAACAGATAGAATTGCTGTCATTTTTGACAATTTGTGCTTCATTACGCTGTATGAATTCAGGATATGTGTTTTAAGAATTTCTGAGTTTGGGCTTGACAGATTTAGGGTTATGAACTCTGGCTTCTTTCACTTGCGCTTTGTATGTTTAGGATTGAGTTTTACGTGAGTTTAAAATACAAATATTAACGTAGAAATTCGAAATGGCCAATTTTCGACTATAGTTATACTTTTTACGATGAAATCTGAACTGGCATAGTCCTTCGGACCCCGAATTCAGATTCAGCGACCCAAAAGACATAAATATGGTTGTAAAGTCGACGGGATATACAAATATTTTGTTTTTATACAAAATATACAAGAAAAAACGCTTTTTTCGTCGTTTTTACCTCTCTTTTTGCATTTTTTGGGAAACTATGACCTGATTGGGTTATTTGGACCCCGGATTCAGATTTAGCGACCCAAAAGGCATGAAGATATGGTTGTCAAGTTGCCAGAACATAAAAATCTTTAATTTTTATTCAAAATATACAAAAAAACGCTGTTTTCCTCATTTTTATGTATATTTTTGCTTTTTTTTGGGAAACTATGACCTGATAGGGTTATTTGAACCCCGGATTCAGATTCAGTGGCCTAAAAGACATATAGATATGGTTGTAAAGTCGACCGGACATGAAAATCTTTTGTTTTTATACAAAATATACACGAAAAAACGCTGTTTTCGTCGTTTTTACGTCTCTTTTTGCATTTTTTGGGAAACTATAACCTGATTGGGTTATTTGGATCCCGGATTCAGATTTAGCGACTCAAAAGGCATGAAGATATGGTTGGAAAGTTGCCAGAACATAAAAAACTTGAATTTTTATTCAAAATATACAAAAAACGCTGTTTTCCTCATTTTTACGTATATTTTTGCTTTTTTTGGAAAAATATGACCTGATAGGGTTATTCGAACCCCGGATTTAGATTCAGTGACCCAAAAGACATATAGATATGGTTGTAAAGTCGACCGGACATGAAAATCTTTTGTTTTTATACAAAATATACACGAAAAAACGCTGTTTTCGTCGTTTTTAAGTCTCTTTTTGCATTTTTTGGGAAACTATGACCTGATTGGGTTATTTGGACCCCGGATTCGAAATCAGCGACCCCAAAAACATATAGATATGGTAGTGTAGTGTTTTTTTTGTGCCTGTGTTATCGTTCCCCAAAGGAAATAAAATTTCAACCACATAATTGAATCTTCCAAAGAAATTAATTTTGAACCAAAATGATGAATCACTAAATCGAAAAAAATTACTTATTAACAAAGTATTTCATCTTTCGACTAAATATTTGAAATTATAAAAAAATATTTGAAAATATTAAAAATAAAAAACATTTAAATATATTTAAAAAATATTTTTTTAAAATGTGAACGTTCTAAAAGTTAAGCTTTCAGTTTTTATGTTAAAAATGTAACTAACTTGTTGAAAATTTGTTTGTTTAAAATTAATTTTTTAATTGAAAATTTAACAAATTGGTTGAAAGTCGAACTTTTTGTTTGCAAATTCATATAATTTTTTAAACATTCCTCTTTTTTGGTGGAAAAATAATATTTTTGGTTGAAAAATCAAGTATATGGTAACAATTTATGCATTTAGATAAAAATTGAACTGCTTGCATTAAAATTTGTTTTTTTTTTTAGTTAAAAATGTTTATTCTTGCGTTGAAAATTCGTCTTTTTGTCTGGAAAGTTGTACAATTTGGTAGAGAATTCAACTGATTGGTCATTTTTGGTTTTGCAATTAAACTATTTGGTAGAAAACTTATGTAATTTGTGCAAAACTCGTCTATTTTGATAGAAAATTAATTTTTTTTTTGTTAAAAAATTCAACTTTTTCAAGAAAAATGTAGTTGGCAAAAATTATGTGAAATAAGAGCTTCAAAAATTTGAACCGTAACAAAAGAGGATGCGTGCTTCAGAATATTAGAAGGAAAGTTTTTGTAATTTAGGCATAGCCCCTTGCTTTTCATGCATAAAAGTAGAAAGCAAAAAAAAAATTTTTTAAATAAAAATTATTAAAAAAATCAATGGATATTTTAATTTTCAATAAAGCGCAACAACTTTTCAGCAATAGCAGTTTTCGATTTTTTTAAATCTGGTATTTTGTTAAGGTTCCATTACAATTTAAACAAATTAAAAGTTGGCCCTCTGAACCTAAAATCCTGTAAAAGAAGAAATCTCATCTTAGCATATCCTGAAATCAAGAAAAATTATAAAAATTTGATACGTGTTTGAGAAAAAAATGATATATTAGGAAACAAAAGTTCCTAATATGTCTATTTGTAAAGTTCAGAATCCGGAGACTGCGACAGAGACCTAGAATTAGAATAAACTTGAATTATATAGTGTCAATAAACACTAATAATCTGTAAAACATAAATATTTAGCAGAGAAAATATCAGCAGGTCGGAAAGAACATAACAACATAACCTGCAAACTGTCAAAATTGCTTGAGCGGTTTTACCACATTTGAACACAATTCGCACTTTTGTCTTCTGCAATTGTAATAACACTGTTAAATTTAATTTACCTTGGCCCACTTGAAATGCGATTACAATGTTTTATAAAAATAAAATCAAAACACACTAAAAGCCGAAATTCTCTCTGCAAACCACATACGACAGGCGCGGCCCGTCCCATCTGTTCCCTTTTGACAAGATCAACATTGGACATGTGGCCATAGCTGCCAGATCGTGGATGAAATTTACCCCCACGATACCTACCGTTTGGGAGCCGCAAAACAGAAGATGCAAGATTACCACTGTGAGTTCGTGTGTAAGCTGAAATTGCACGATTCGACTTCGGTTTTCTGCTGTACGATAATTGCCGATCTGAAAGCTTCGGAAGACTTCGGTGGTCTTCTATTTATATCTCGATCCCCATTTGAAAGATATGGAAGAAATTGGCGAATTTAATGTTTCGCATGATTCTTCATTTCATGCATGAGTCGATTTTGG
>NC_046659.1:43015146-43016645 GCF_010883055.1 Belonocnema kinseyi | reverse complement strand
CTAAGAACATTGAAAATTATTTTTTATTTTGACAAATAAATTTTAAGTGAGTATTTGAAAACATTTTAAAAATTAAAAAAAAAAGAATCCGGAAGATTTTAATAAATTTTTTTAATTTTAGGAAAAAATATAATTAACAAAATATATCAATTTTCAACCAAAAAGTTTACTTTTTAACAAATAAAATTAATTTTCTATCAAATAATTGGTGTTTTAACTAATAGAATGTACAGGATAAAGTTTCAACCAAAAATTGAATAGTTCAATTTCCAGATCAAAACGATTAGTTTTTAATCAATCCTAGAATAGTTACATTTTCAGATAAAAAAAAATTATTTTTAATCGAAAAAATAAATTTTCAACAAAATGGTAAATTGTCAGCCAATCAGATGATTTTTCGACAAAGAAAATAAATGATAATAAATAATAATAATAATAACAAATAATAATAAATAATAATAAATAATCTACAAAAAAAGACAAATTTTAAACAAAATACAACAATTTTCAACGAAATTATTTAATTTTAAAGTCAAAAAGACGAATTATCTTCAAAAAGTTGAATTTCTTAAGCGAAAAATATGAGTTTTCAATGAAAGAGTTAAACTTTCAACCAAATAGTTAAATTTTCCATCATAATTAAAAAACCTTGTTAAAAAATGTATTTTTTTACAAAGTAGTTCAACTCTTAGTGAAATAATCGACTTTCGAACCCAAGAAGATGTACAGTTCATATTTTAACCAAACAATTGCATTTTTCACCAAAAATGATACATTTTCAACCAAAAAGATGAAATTTCTACTAAAAGAGGTCCATTTAATTTTAATAAATTTTTAAATTTTAAAGTCAAAAAGAGTATTATCTACGAAAAAGCTGAATTTTTAACATAATTTAAAGGCGAAGAGTTGAATTTTCAACTATAATTATGAATCGTAAATGAGAAAAAATTAATTTTTTTACTAAGTAGTTCAACTTTAAGTGAATAATCAAATTTTCCAACCAAAAATTATTATTTAAATTTTTAACAATATAGTTGCATTCACAACAAAACGACTTTGCAAGCAAAAAATATTCACAGTTGATAGTTCAATATAAAAATGTAATTTTTAATAAAAAATTATACATTTTCCATAAAGAAATTTAATTTCTACAAAGAAAGACTAATTGCTAACAAAATACATGATTTTTTAACCAAAAATGGTATAGATTTAATGTCAATTACAAAAATGTATTTTCAACGAAAGAGATGAACCTTCGAATAAAAAAATAAATAAATTTTAACAAAGTAGTTGAACTTTTGATAGACAAGAGGACTTTTTACAAAATAGTTACATTTTCAACAAAATAATTAATGTTTCAATCAATTAATCAAGTTTTTATCCAAACGAGATGAATTTGAAAATCACCAATTTCTTTAATTTCTTTCGAATGCGGATCAAGATTTAAAGAAGACTGTTATGATATAACATAATTATGATATTATCATTAATAATATATA
>NC_046659.1:43004262-43015046 GCF_010883055.1 Belonocnema kinseyi | reverse complement strand
ACAGTGACGAAAGTATTCTGAAAAATGATAAATATGATGATTATGACGAAGATGGTATTGAATATAATGACGATGAATACAACGATGAAGATGAAGAACAGTTCCTTCCACATAGCGAAAACCGTGGTGCTCCAGAGTTATTTAGATGGGCAGAATTTAATGACTGTGCACGAGATCTAGGACTTGCTAAAGATAATATTGAATATTTAGCTTCCATTTTCAAGAAAAAAAATTTGTGTGCTGAAAAAATAAAAATAAGTTCTTGTAGGAATAGAGAAAAAGGTTTTAGACAATACTTTAAATCTGAAGTTAATGAAAAGGGAAAATTAGTGTACTGTGATAATATTGATGGGTTGATGGTAAAGATGAATTCCGATGAACGGAATTGAAAGAAGACTATAGTACTCTTAAACTTCTTCAGGAAAAAATTAACTACTCAACGCATGAATGGAAGTTGTGTGGAGATCTGAAAGTTCTTGGGATTTTATTAGGACAGCAATCAGGGTTTACAAAAACACCCTGTTACTTGTGTTCATGGGACAGTAGAAATCGCATAAAGCATTATAAAAAAAAGAAATGGCCAAAAAGAACATCATTTGACGTAGGAAAATTGAACATAATTGAAAAACCTTTAGTCAATCCAAAAGATATTTTAATTCCACCCCTTCATATCAAGCTTGGTCTTATGAAGCAATTTGTCAAAGCTCTTGATATTGACGGTGACTGCTTTCTATACTTGAGCTATCAATTTCCACAACTTTCCGAAGCGAAGTTGAAAACGGGTGTATTTAATGGACCACAAATACGAAAAATGTTGCGGGATCCGGAATTCATTAAAAAAAATGACAGACACTGAAAAGGCTGCCTGGCTCAGTTTTAAGATGGTAGTTGAAAATTTTTTAGGCAATCACAAAAGTGCAGATTACAAAAAAATTGTTTCTGATATGGTTTCAAATTTTGGTGAATTGGGTTGTCTAATGAACTTGAAGCTCCATTTTCTTGATTCTCACATTGACGAGTTTCCAAAGAATCTGGGATATTTTAGTAAAGAACAAGGCGAACGTTTTCACCAAGACATCAAAGAGATAGAGCATAGACATCAGGGACATTGGGATGTTAATATGATGGCTGACTACTGTTGGTCATTAAAACGAGATCAAGTTTCAAGGGGAACTAAACGGAAGCGACACCCACTCCGTAGATATTTTGCACAAAAAAGAGTCCGATATTGTCGAATAAAATCGTGAGAGGCGAGGTGACTCACGCTAATCTAGCACCCCACCGTGAGAGGCAAGGGGACTCACGCTAATCCAGCACCCCAAAGGGAACAGAATTTACTACGTCCACGCCGTTGTTCCTGGGTAATGCTGAAAGTAAAGGAAACTTGTTCCAAAAAAAGTGTTTTATTTTTCTTAGATCCTACAATTTCAGGCAAGGGGAATCATGCTCACGGAACACCCAGGTGGAACTATTGGAACCCCAGATTCAGATTGAGCGACCCAAAAGATATAAAGATATGGTTGTAAAGTCGGCCGGACATGAAACTCTTTTAATTTTATACAAAATATACAAGAAAAAACGCTGTTTTCGTCATTTTTACGTCTCTTTTTGCATTTTTTGGGAAACTATGACCTGATTGGGTTATTTGGATCCCGGATTCGAAATCAGCGACCCCAAAAACATATATATATGGTAGTGTAGTCTACCGGACAGACCACTTTTTTGTGTGCCTGTGTAATCCTCTTGTTGCGAAATTTAAATACTTGGTTGAAAATGTATGTACTGTGTTGAAAATTCGTCTTTTTTGGCATAAATATAATCTTTTTTGTTAGAAATACAACATTTTAGTGGGAAAATAATCAATATAATACAATATAATACAATAATACTGTTATGTTGAAACTGCGTTTCTTTTTATTTGAATTAACTTTTACAAATTAAAAACGTTTGCATTTTTTTATGGGAAAGTTAACTACATTTTTCGTCGAAAATTAATCTTTTTGGGTGATCATTAATTTTTTTAGCTGGAAATTTAACTAATCCGCTTTTGGTAGGAAACGTATCTAGTTTAGTTGAAAAATTAACTTTTTGTTTGTAAATTTATGTAATTTTTTAAACATTCCTCTTTTTTGGTGGAAAATAATATTTTTGGTTGAAAATCAAGTATATGGTAACAATTTATGCATTTAGATAAAAATTGAACTGCTTGCATTAAAATTTGTTTTTTTTTTCTCAGTTAAAAATGTATATTTTTGTCTTGAAAATTGTACAATTTGGTAGAGAATTCAACTGATTGGTCATTTTTAGTTTTTCAATTAAACTATTTGGTAAAAAATTTATGATTTGTGCAAAAGTCGTCTATTTTGATAGAAAATTAATATTATTTTTTGTTAAAACATTCAACTTTTTCGTTGAAAATGAATCTGTTTTAGTTGGGAAATGAACTATTTTTGTGTAATTCGCCTTTTTGATTAACTACCTGTTGTTTCTTTAAAATAAAAATATTTCTTTGTTTAAAAGTTGAACTACTTCGTCCATTCATGACAAACAGTACGATTTTATAAAATCCTCCCCTACCTAATTCACTAAATTCACAAGAAAAATGTAGTTGGCAAAAATTATGTGAAATAAGAGCTTCAAAAATTTGAACCGTAACAAAAGAGGATGCTTGCTTCATAATATTAGAATGAAAGTTTTTGTAATTTAGGCATAGCCCCTTGCTTGCCATGCATAAAAGTATAAAGCAAAACAAACATTTTTTAAATAAAATTTACCTGAATTTAAAACAAGTTCGTCTTTGCTCACTTCAAAAATTATAGCTTAAACACGAGTTCTATTTATTAGCATGTTTGACCTTATAGCGGCACCGCCAGATAATTTTTATTTAAAAAATCAATGGATATTTTAATTTTTAATAAAGTGCAACAACTTTTCAGCAATAGCAGTTTTCGATTTTTATAAATCTGGTATTTTGTCAACACGTCATTGCAATTTAAACAAATTAAAATTTGGCTCTCTGAACCTAAAAGCCTGTAAAAGAAAAAATATCATCTTATCAGAGCCTGGTATCAAGAAAAATTATAAAAATTTTATACGTGTTTGAGAAAAAAATGATTTATTAAGAAACAAAAAATCCTAATATATCTATTTGTAAAGTGCAGAATCCGGAGGCTGCGACAGAATCCTACAATTAGAATGAACTTGATTTATATAGTGTCAGTAATATAATAACACTAATAACCTGTAAAACATAAATATTTAGCAGAGAAAATATCGACAGCAGCCCTATCCGACTCCCCGACATTTTGTACAGAAGCTGTTGTCGCTTACAAGTTCCACGTAACGGGTGAACTCATCCGCTAGCCACCAGATAGCGCGTCATTCGTCCTGCTCCAGAAAATCTTTGAGTCTTATGTGTCAAAACTATTTAAATAATAGAATAGCGGGTTTTAATTTATAATTTTGACTTTCGGTGCTATTAGTGAGATATAGTGCGTTTTCTTAAATCTTTTGATGTTTTGAATATGGGTCGTTACAAGGGCAGGTCATGCATAGTACCCTTTTGTAATTCGGGATACAACTCCTGCAAAGAAAAGCGGACTCTTCTTTCAGTTCCTACCGATTCGAATCGTCTTCTCGTTTTAGAAGTTTTATACTTCACATATTATTAAAGAATAATTTAAATAGAATTCATACCAAGAATTAAAATAAAAACAACTGTATTACACATAAGTTAACGATATAGAAAATGTCAGTGTTTTGTCTTCATACAGAAGTATTGTAAGAGTTTATTATTATAAGCAATATTTTATAGAACTTTGAGAAGCATTATTTATAAAATTATAAAGTAGGAAAATAGGTATGTTTTGTTATTTTTTTTAAACTCAATTTTTTTTAATCCTCACTAACTTTTGTCCTATTGAAATATTTATCGTTTTCTTTTTTAATTTGGAAGCGTTTATTGTATTATTTTGAAACCGACCGCAAAACATAAAAAAGTTTCAACGTTAATAAAATAGTGGTGGTTTTTCTAAAAATATGAAAAGTTGTTTTAAAAACAACCCAACATTACATATTTTTTGCCAATTTTGTTTTACAGTTTTAGTTTCATAGTAAAGATATCTTGTGAGTTTTATGCAGGTTAAATAAATTTTCTCGCCAGGAGAATTTTTTTTCATATAATCAAATTTTCTAATTTTTTTTGTAAACGGCAAAAGATACGAAAAAACTTGAGATACTAATTTGCACGTTTAAAAACGTTATATTAAAATGACACTTGCTCTTTTGCGATAGATCACCATCATGTGCGAGGAAAATTTAAAAATAAAATTTGTAGGAAAAAAAAAGAATTCTTTCGGCCTAAAAATGTTTTAGCCCACATAAAACTAATCAGATGGGTTTCTTATATTTGCAAACACTTTTCGGAAATATTGGGAAGAATAAAAAGGTGGGCTTTTCTAGAAAATATTTTGTTTATTTTCTTAAAATTTGATGAAAAATATAAGATTTTCTGAAAAATGCCATCTTTTTATTCTTCCCAGTATTTAAACAAAGTTTTTGCTAATAGGAGAAATATATCATATCAGCTTTATGCCGGCTAAACCATTTTTGAGGCTGGGAGAATTCTTTTTTTATTGAAATTTAATTGCTGAATTATTCTTTTTCGACATGCAAAGTTTTATCTCAAACGTTTTCATATCTCTCGTTGTTTACAAGGAAACATAGAAAATCTGATTATATGAAGAAAAAGAATTCTCCTAGCGACAAAAGTTACTTAGCCCATAGAAGATATCTTTATTATGAAACTACAAATTTTAAACAAAATTGGCAAAAAAAAAATATAATTGTGGTCATTTTAAGCAACTTGGCATATTTTCAGAAAAACTACCGCTATTTTATTAATTGGGAAGTTTTAAAATATTTTTAGTGCGTTCCAAAATCATACAATAAACGATGTCCAATTGAAAAAGAAAACGATAAATATCTCAATTAGATCCAAAATTTTTGAAGATTAAATAAAACTGGAGATTTTGAAAAACAAATCATAACATTCAAATAGAATTTCTTAAACATTTTTTTGGGCAAATTGGAAAAATACATATCGCCTCATTTACTCTTAAAAAGAACGTATTTTTTCCCCGAGAGATACTGCAATTTCAAGTGTAAAACCTTAAAGCCTGCATAAAATATCAATTTTCGTAAATTGCTAGATAAATTTGCTGAGAAGAATTTTTTTTTTTTCAACTTGTTCTCGAGTGAAGTCGGGTTTTTATCGTGGCCACAGACTAAGTCAAGTTAATAATAAGATGAGGATGTTATAAGTTCATTTAATTCGATCTTTGAAATGTTTGCAATGATGTTTTAGGTACAAAATCAGGAGCATGGTGTTGTTTGTATTTCGTCTTTTACAGCTGTTATACTTAAACAGCCGCCGCGAGCGTTGTGAGTGACAACAGTCGCCTCTGGATGCTTTCTTAGAGCTACCATCCATATTTTTTTTGTAAATCTGTCCTTGGCTGATTCATTTAGTTTTTAAGTTTTGTGAAATGTTTTTTTTCATGCTCTTCGGTGACCACGTGACCAAACTATGCCCCGGTTATGAACATTTTTTTTGGTGTTCACTGCGTCCACACGAATTGAGATATCGTGTTTAAACTTTGACACATAAAATAAAAGGCACTAAAGAACGTGTGTATACATCAATATATTGGTAATTTTAAGGAAAGTTTATTTATAAATTGATTGAATAGGATATTACCATTCGAGTTATAGCACTTTGCAGATTATTTTTGGTTTGATGCATTCTAGATTTTTTTGTTCGCTCATATTGAGCAATGACACCAATTTTATACTAAATTGTCTAAACCTTGAAAAAAATTAATATAAGCAATAAAATTTGCACCTTCGTTGCAAATCAACAAATAAGTATCTGCGCACACGTAACCTATCATTATTTTTTGGGCATTTTTAGCGATTTCTAACGGAGAAAAAAAGAAACTTTGAACGTCAATAAAGTCGAGATCAAGTGACTAATTTCGTTCATGAAATTTCGGTGTCACATGATTTTCATTTTTTTGGTCCTAAAAATAAAAGATAAATTTCAAATTGGAAACATAGCAACACCAGCAATGTGCTAAAACTTACTCGTCAGAGTTCTCCAACCAACTTCCATAATTCTTGACGTTGAATCGATCAGCTGATAACTATTGTTGACAGTGAACCAACCAGCGGGACTCAGCGTCGAATTGGCCTTGTCTTTCGCCCCCGGGCGAAATTTCATTTTTATTCTTGGAATTGTTTCATACTAGTATAAAAAATCTACAAGAATATATAACCATTAGAAAACTTTAATTATTTTCTGAAGATGCACATTTCTCAAGATGGGACTTGGACGAATTTTCGAGTATGGCATTCTAAGATGTTCCTCGTTTTTTTTAAATCGAGGAATCTACTTTATCGACGTTAAAAGTTTATTTCCTAATTTCTGTAGTATTTTACTCGAAAACTTTCTTCTTAATTATGAACATTTTGATATATACAAACGTTCCTTAGTGCGTTCGGTATAACTTCCTAAATCCTGAACACGATATCTCAATCCGTTTGGACGTAGTGAGGACCGAAAATAATGAAAATCATTTCATTCTCCATACAAAAATTTTATGAATGAACTTAGTCACGTGATCTCGACTTTATCGACGGTCAAAGTTTCTTTTTCTCTCCGCTAGAAATCGCTAGAAATGCTCCAAAAATAATTATAGGTTACGTGTATGCAGGTACTTATTTGTTGATTTGCAACGAATGTGCAAATTTTATTGCTTACATTAAGTTTTTTTAAGGTTTAGACGAATTAGTTCAAAACTGGTATCAGTGCTCAATATACGCAAACCAAAGAATCCGAAATGCATCAAAGCAAAAATGATCTGCATAGTGCTATAAGTCGAATGGTAATATCCTTTTTCATCGATTTATAAATAAACTTTCTTTAAAACTATAAACACATTGATGTATACAAACGTTCTTTAGTGCTTTTTATTTAATCTGTCAAATTTTAAACACGATGTCTCAATCCGTGTACACAGTGAAGACGAAAAAAATGCTCATATCCGGGGACTAGTTTGGTCACGTGGTCACGAAGAGCATGCCCTTAAGGGTGTTATTTATGTTTTATTTGCATTAATATATACATGACATTAAATTTTTTTATGTATTATAGTACTTATATTGTATGTTATTTATTTGTGCATTTTAGAGAAATATACTGAATTTGTTGATTTTGCTAATATATACTTATTCCCTTTATTCATTTAACTCCCACCCCTCTTTTTCCACGTATATTTCTTTGAAAAAATGCCTTTTATTACTTGATAAGTATAAATTATGCAATAAACATGTGTTTGAATTAAAGAAATAATTGCATAAAACCATTTTCATTGGCTTGTTATATTTAACAAATAACAAATTTCTCGTTCTTAAAAATTGAATTAATAACATTCAAAATTGTTGAATTCCTAATTTATAATACTAAAAAAACATTAAGATAGTATTACATTTGTTAATTTCGTTATTCAATTTTCTAAGATATTGTTATATCATAATTTTAGTTTGTTACATTTTTATCATAATATTTCGTTTTCTCTTAGAATTTTTATTTTCTCAATATGGTTCCGACTTCCAATTTGTTAAAAAATTAATTTGTATTTGTTATTAGAAAATGTATTCTTAATATGTAGAAACTATTAATCATTTGATTAAAAAACACGTATTTATTTAAACATGTTCAATACCACTTGTTAGTAACATACGTGTGTAGGCACTTTTAAAATAATCCTTTTTCAATAATCCTTTTACACTTCAACGACTTTTATATTTTTTAAATATCAATTACCCATCAAAGAATTGTTGGTCTTAATTTTATGAGCTGAACTAATGGTCCAGAACGTTATTACTTAATATTAATTATTGAGTTTCCCATAAGACCAATGCTTTCTAGAGCAGGACGATTGACACGCCGTCCAGCGGATTAGTTCACCCGCGAAGTGGAACTTGTAAGCAACAACTACTTTTCTCTGTAGTCAGATAGGGCTGATCGGCAGGTCGGAAAGAAAATAAAAACATAACCTGCAAACTGTCAAAATTGCGTGAGCAGTTTAACCACATTTGAACACAATTCGCAATTTTCTCTTCTGCAATTGTAATAACAATGTTTAATTTAATTTACCTTGACCCACTTGAAATGCGATTAAAATGTTTTATAAAAATAAAATCAAAACACACTAAAAGCCGACATTCTCTCTGAAAGCCACATACTTAGGACCCGGCCCGTCTCATTTCTGTTCCCTTTCTACAAGATCGACATTGGGATTGGAAATGTGGCTCAAGGAGTTGCGCGTGCGTGCGTGAGAATCCATATACAGTAAGAACGTTTACTATTAGTCCAGTCAACGGGGAACAAATATCACTAAAAAAAAAAGTTCGTAAAAGTAGCATTTTTTTCATAGATACGTTTGGAATGGCTTTATAAAGATATTGTAAAAAGTCCCCAAACATACGTGTACGGCAAAGTTCCGAAATTCTGGAAAGTGTTAAACAATAACATGTTTTTTAAAATTACTCGAGAACTGTTGATTTTAGGTCGAATATGGTAATGTGAAAAAATGTTCATAATTTTATAGTGCACAAAAAAGGTTCTATCTATTATGGACTTATTATCAACGTCTGCGCTATGAAATTGGATTAGCTGCACAATTCTTCTATTTTTGAACAAATAAAATAAAATCTCAAATATCCTGGAAAAAAACGTCGGAAATATATCAGGCGATTTGTACTGGAGTAAATGCAGGTTCCTTTTAACAAAAAAAACGACTAAGTCATTTGCATGACAAACTATCACTATAAAATGAGCTCAACTTCAGTGTAAAATTTGATATGTTTAAGGGGATGCTTTTGAGACGAAACTTCTTGTAAGTGTTCCTCCATTTTCATACAATACATTTTCCAATTTGTAGGCCAGAATAATAATATTTAGGGCCTCTTTTAAAGCTTTAAACAAGTAAATTTCAAAATTTAAGCTATGATATCGGAAGCAGCGGTGATTATGAGTCCTAATGGCAGCAATGGGAGTGGGGACGAGAACGGTTACCTCTTTCAATGATATTGAACCCTTCGAAATTTTTTTGCTCACTTTTCCCGACAATAGAATTGGCCTTCGGGTGGCCATGACGTCACTGCAATGCAGGTTCTCAATGAGGAAAATTGCAAAAATAAAATTATAACATAAAATTAATGCAATGCACATTAAGCTATTTTTTTATTTTATGAAAAATATATTCTGCTTGATAATTTGAATAAGAGTAATTACAAACATATCCTGAAGAACCTATAAAAAGCCATAATTACAAAAATGAATTTTTTATTTTCAAACGCAGTGAATAAGACATTTAAGAATAAATATAACATAATTTTGAAATGTCTATAACTCTGATTAATTCGTACTTTACTCCCTAAGCAATAGAAAATTGTGATGAAATTTACTTTATACGTAGAGGTTAAAAACTTTTCATCTTTTTACATTCTCGTTTAGGGGTTAAATCTACTATGTCAAGATTCTTTTTGGTAATGTTAACAACATTCTATTAAAGCAGACTAAGAAAATATGGCGCTCCCGCAAAACACGTTTTTTATTATTGCTTGCGATGAGCATGATAACTTCTGGAACGATTATCTGCAATTCAAAATTTTATACAAAAAATAGTTGAATTCAGCGAAATGAAAAGGATTTTCAAGCAAATAATTTGAATCCTTAACAAACACTGATTAATTTGCAACTAAATAGTTGCAATTTTTAATCGTAATAATAAAAATAATTTCACTTTATCGAAAATGCCCGGACTCTATTATGTTTTCCCTGACATTTTCTAATTTTCCGGAACCACCAGACCTGTAGCAACTTTAATACTTGTACTTTTGGATTTTGAATTGCAAACAATCGTTCCCGGAGTTATCGCATGATCATCGCAAGCAATAATAAAAAACGCGTTTTGCGGGAGCGCCATATTTTCCCAGTCTCCTTCAATAGAATATTGTTAACATTACCAAAAAGAATCTTGACATAGTAGATTTAACCCCTAAATGAGAATGTACAAAGATGAAAAGTTTTTAACCTCTACGTGTAAAGTAAATTCCATCACAATTTTCTAGTGCTTAGGGAGTAAAGTACAAATTAATCCGAGTTATAGACATTTCAAAATTATGTTATATTTATTCTTAAATGTCTTATTCACTGCGTTTGAAAATAAAAAATTCATTTTTGTAATCATGGTTTTTTATAGGTTCTTCAGGATATGTTTGTAATTACTCTTATTCAAATTATCAAGCAGAATATATTTTTCATAAAATAAAAAGATAGCTTAATGTGCATTGCATTAACTTTATTTTATAATTTTATTTTTATTTTTGAAATTCTCCTCATTGAGAACCTGCATTGCATTGACATCACGGCCACCCGAAGGCCAATTCTATTGTTGGGAAAAGTGAGCAAAAAAATTTCGAAGGTTTCAATATCATCGAAAGAGGTAACCGTTCTCGCCCCCGCTCCCATTGCTGCCATTAGGACTCATAATCACCGCTGCTTCCGATACGAGGGTAGTTCAATAAGTCCTTAGAATGACCAACAGATGGCGAGTGAATCGCTCCAAATCATCTGTTTTCAGTCAGCACCACTCCCGACTAGATATATGGTGCAGTCACAGTCCACAACTTCTGAGTTTACGTGTTTTTATAACCAA
>NC_046659.1:42999043-43004162 GCF_010883055.1 Belonocnema kinseyi | reverse complement strand
AGAGATTTCCAGACAACGAAGACGTCATTGCCTCTGTAAGTGCTTATTTTGAGGAACTTCCGAAAACGCACTTTTCTGAAGGATTGAAAAAACTTGAAAAGCAATTGAACAAGTGTATAGAGCTCCAAGGAGATTATGTTGAAAAATAAAAAAAAATTTACCCAAAAAAAATTGTTTTGATACTTCATTCTAAGGACTTATTGAACTACCCTCGTATCATAGCTTAAATTTTGAAATTTACTTGTTTAAAGCTTTAAAACAGGCCCTACATATTATTATTCTGGCCTACAAATTGGAAAATGTATGAAAATGGAGGAACACTTACAAGAAGTTTCATCTCAAAAGCATCCCCTTAAACATATCAAATTGTACACTGCAGTTGAGCTCATTTTATACTGATAGTTTGTCATGCAAAAGACTTAGTCGTTTTTTTTTGGTAACAGGAACCTGCATTTGTTCCAGTACAAATCGCCTGATATATTTCCGACGTTTTTTCCAGGATATTTGACATTTTATTTTATTTGTTTAGAAATAGAAGAATTGTGCAGCTAATCCAATTTAATAGCGCAGCCGTTGACAATACGTCCACAATAGATAGAACCTTTTTTGTGCCCTATAAAATTATGAACATTTTTTCACATCACCATATTCGATCTAAAATCAACAGTTCTCGAGTAATTTTAAAAAACATGTTATGGTTTAACACTCCAGAATTTCGGAACTTTGCCGTACACGTATGTTTGGGGACTTTTTACAATATCTTTATAAAGCCATTGCCAACGTATCTGCAAAAAATGCTACTTTTACGAATTTTTTTCTCAAATCCTTCATTGACTAGACTATATGTAGTCATAGGGAATATAATTATATAAACTCTAGCATACAATGCAACCCGTCTTGTATTTGTGTAATGCAAAAAAGTACTATATAGGCGTACTATGTAGCACAACATTAAAATTGTCCCTAAATACGTTTGGGACGTGCATTCAGTACTTTCTTCATAATTGGAGTTGATTTTTACTAATGTAACGGTACGTGAGTGATATTTGGTGTTTGACAAGTGTCAAAATCGTTTTGTACTTCGATCTTAATTAATTAAATAAAGTGAATATCTGCAGGTTGTACGTAATTAATTGGTGATAAAATCTTTTGTTTTACTTA
This sequence comes from Belonocnema kinseyi, assembly GCF_010883055.1. NCBI lineage: Eukaryota > Metazoa > Arthropoda > Insecta > Hymenoptera > Cynipidae > Belonocnema > Belonocnema kinseyi. The sequence goes on along the minus strand of NC_046659.1, from coordinate 43,003,001 downwards.
TTGAATAAAATATGAGAATCAAACGCTTCTGACTAACCTCAACGAAAATTGTAATCCGTATGATTATAAAAATTACAACGATGAATCTGAGATTCAAATGATGCGAGGTAAGAAGCGGCAAATTATTCTTATAAGCTGGGTGTCCAGCGACCTTGAAAACATCGTCTCCGCTACTATAGAATGTTAGTATACATTTTTTGTGATATTTAACTTAGGAATTATAAAAATTATTAGCTGAAGTCTTCAATATTAATATAATATTATATACTCAGTATATTAAGAAAAAAAAGTGCGAAAAGTGTGGCGAGCAAGCCCATTATTTACATTTGTTGACATCTGTCGTCTTTAAAAAAATGTTTAAAAATCCGGAAAAAGTCACGGAAGATGATGTTCTAGGAACAAAGTTAGTGCACAAATAGGTGGAAGAGCGCAGTGTTAAACAGCTTAAATGATGCATAAAATATAGGAAACGATCTTTAAAAGGAAAAAAAGTGATTCAGTAGAAAGGTTGGTTGAGGTTGTGTTTGGCAGGTATTAATATTTTATTTCTTTGGTAACATTTGCTTACATATTAAATGAAGCATTGTTATCGGGGTACCATACAAAACCTCAACTAACCATTTCACTTAAATCACGTTTTTTCCTTTTAATGGTGGTTTTCTACATTTAGGACATCGTTTCATCTGCTCAATACTGTGCTTTTCTACTGATCCGTGCACTAATTTTGCACGTGGAACATCATCTTCCATGAGTTTCGCCGAATTTTTAAGCATTTTTTAGAAGATGGCAGGTGCCAACAGATGCAAATAATGGCCTTGATCGCCGCACTCTTTGCACTTTTTTCACCGTTTTTTTTTAATAGACTTAAAAATGATCTACCTGCCGACGTCGAGAATAAAAAGGTCTATTAGAATGAGCCATGGTCATATAACGGAATTCTCAAGAGTTTAACCACTCGGTTTTTGAATATACACCATATTACAAAACATTAATAAAGATTTCAAAATGTTTCAAAGATTTTTAAATATTTAAAAAGATTTTGAACATTTTATAAAGGCGTATTTATCAGATTTTAAGTATTTCATAACAATTTCACAAAGATTTAAAACTTTTAAAAGATGTAAAGAGTTTCAAAGATTTTGAAAAGGTTACAGTTCACCAGATTTCAAAGATTTTAAAATATTTGGAAGATTTGAAAAGGTTTCAAAACATATTAGAACATTTTTTTCGCTAATGATAGATTTCAAATAATTCAATGATTTCAACGAATAAAAAATATTTCGCAAAAAAAGATTTAAGAAACATTTCCCAAAGAAGCCACGTCCCGAGAATTTTTGTGAACACATTCTAATATTGTATTACATTATTTTTAATTAGTAACTAATTATTTATTTGAAATGCGCGGTGAATCCTGGGGAACATAACCTTTTTCAGAATTTGGTTATACTGTTACGTCCAAACCCTGCAATCGAATTTGTCCCGTGAATTCTCTGCGCTGATTTGTTGAGATTTTGATCCGTTACCTATCGTTGAATGGTTGAAGCCATTAGCCGCGAAATATAGGTCAAGTTTGAAATAAAACAATTCACTTTATACACACCTTTTAACCTGTTAATTAAAACTTAGATGTTTATTGCAATTCTTCTATATTCAATTCTTCATGGATGACATATTCCTGTATACCGTTCCTGGTATAGACAACTATAATAATATAATGTAGTTCGTGGTAAACGCGACAGATTTGAAAAGGCTGGTATTGTGGATCAGAATACTCTTCTATAATATCGAACAACTCGAAGTCAGGCACATATATTGTTCATCTTATTTGCTTCTGAGCAAATAAGAATTGTTTGAAACTAATAAAATCAATTTATTAGTTTTATCTTAACACGCGCATACAAGTAAGTTTAGCACTTAATATCGAAGCACATCCGAACATTAGTCGCGTAGTGCACGAACGTGAAAACGATAGGTCGCAATGCCTTTGAATTGATCTAAATTATTCTAAGTCCGTATATTCAAAATACTAAAAATCCTAAGGTCGCAGATTCAAAGGTTTTTAAAGAGCACGCCGAAATGACAAGTATCCGCTAATTAAAGTCTAATCAGGTTGAAACTTGTAACTATAACTGACTTTTCTGAGCTCTGCATCTATATTTATAATATAGTTTTGGGCGGGATTTATCCCTACTTTTAGCTTTTAACCAATCAAAATGCTGATGTCAGTCACTTTTAGTGTCGAATAACCAATCACAAGTGAGATCACTTTGCTCCTCCTACTGTTTTTCGGCAATAAAAATGAGTGACAGCTCAAGGTAATGGTTCCAAAGTCCAACTTTTATCACCGGAAAACGTCAATTTCTTTGAGTGACAGTTTCCTGTTTTGAAGTTCAAAGGTCTGTTTTTTATAGCGTCTGGCTGGCGCCCTAACCTATTAACGATACTAAAAATAGCTCGATATCTCAGGTTTCTAACCACAAAATTTACTTTGGACAAAGAACTTTACACTATCTAAAAGGAAGTATATTGTAGCTAAAATAAGATATAATACTTAAATACTGGTCTACTTTAGACGTAATAAAACCATATTATTCGTAGAACTCGTGTACAATAATAATTACTTAACATTTACAGGTTATATACATACATATAATCAATTTGCATTTAAGAAGCCATTTGAATCTTCCAGCCAAGGAATTTACTAGTTCTGAGAGTGTTTGCTAAAAGGGTCTTAGCGCCCTGGGAGTTTAGTTCTAAAAACGGCGCATGCCGTTACAATACGTATATTTTGCGCACGTATTCTGAGTCTCGAAGCCTTTGAACAATCAGCGCAAGATCTCGAGCGCGGGAGATTTGGAAACCGAATTAAAATCGCCTATATAGTACTTTTTTGCATTACAAAAATGCAAGACGGGTTGCACTGTATTCTAGAGTTTATACAATTATGTTCCCTATGACTTCATAGTAAACGTCCTTACTGTATACGTAGGGTGGCGCAAGGTTAGATGCTGGTTCCCGAAATGGCGTGCAAAGTCGACAGAGTACACTATTAGTGTTGCCTAATAATGAACTCCCTCTCTGTTTCTCTCTGCTTTGAGTACTGACTTTTTTAATAAATGACTACACTTTTAATCTTTAATTGAATTTTGATCAGTTTTATAATGATTTTCATATTTTTAAGTTAAGACAAGAAGTTTAAAAAGTTCGCTCAGTTGTTGAAAGTGATGATGGCTGTCGCGCGACGCCTTCACTTAGTCTCCCCGCTCCCCGTTACAATATCTGACTAAAGACTGGTCTACAATCGCCGCAATTTGCTCTTTTGCAGTTTTTTCTTTAATTTTAAATGCTTTTAAATGTTTCTTACATAACACACCAAACCAACAAAAAAATCCAGACAAATGCAAAGCAAAATCACTCGCACTCAGTGTCGACTGATGATGGTTGTCAGTGATCCCAGATCTGAAACGAGATGCGGTCCAATACTATGACAGGGTTATGTCCGTGTGAGTATAGTAGGAGACACTGTAAATGACTGAGTTGCGCGCGCAACCCATTTCTCCTCTTCTGAATTTGAAAACTCGAAGATGCACGATTGCCGGTCGGACCACTTCGGCGATTCTATTTATATATCTATCTGCTAACTGCTTTGAAATAAATTCAGGAGATAGGGATTTTAATATTTCCAGATTTCGATGGGGACGATTCTCATGATTTGAATAGATCGCGCGCCTCTTGATATTCGTATATTTTGAGGTTATGTTATTTCATGTATAAAAAATAAATTATATCAATATTAATAATGATAATATAATAATACTAATGATAATATTATAATTATGTTATATTATAATAGTCCATTTTTTTTATTTGAAGGTTCATCTCTTTCGTTGAAAATACATTTTTGAAACTGACAATCAATCAATACCATTTTTGGTTAAGAAATCATGTCTTTTGTTAA
>NC_046659.1:42990389-42998943 GCF_010883055.1 Belonocnema kinseyi | reverse complement strand
GCGCAACTCAGTCATTTACAGCGTCTCCTACTATATTCACACGGACATAGCCCTGTCATAGTATTGGACCGCATCTCGTTTCAGATCTGGGATCACTGGTGGTTGTACGAGGTTATGTGATGAAACGCTCTGATTGGTCCTCTGACACTCGACGCGAGATCACGCGAGACGGTTGCGGCGCGAAATGTTGAGTTGAACCAACCAAAGATATTATACACCTAGATGCGGCAAGTGGCGGCGGAGTAGGGATAGAATTATTAGTAGGTCATGATAAATGTAGATGGCGCTGTCGGTGAAAATCTTGACCCAGTGAAAATCTTGCCTCTCTATCCGCACAAGTATCCATCTCCTCTTAACAGTTGTGAGTAAAATCAGCGAAAGAGGCGCTGTCGCCGAATAGATTTTCAGTCGATAATAGATTTTTCTGAAAATATTAGTGATCACTGGAGCAATTAGAACTATGTGTTACCCGGCGATCTAGGAAAATAACAATAAACTAACAATAACTAATAACTAATTCACAATTTTGTAACTCCAAAGGATTTACATATATGAAATTCCATACTTATTGAGTATGTAATTCTCCTTTAATTTTTAGCACTTGAAGTTGATATGATTTGAATAGGAAATTTTTTAATTGGAAAAATTTCAGCTATTAAGCCTTTACATTTAAAATGAAACAATTGCAGAATTGTACACATTATGTACCTTTCAATGATTGCAGTGCAGAACTAGATAACCAACATTTTTCCGAAACTGGGCTTTTTGCATATAAAATTCTCAAGCAACCTGATACATATTCTGTTAAAAGGATTTGTTCGAAATATCGTTTTTAATATTGTAAAATAAGACAGTTAGTGATTCGAAAGCAAATAGTTGACTGTACGTGTATCTCATCTTCATCTTTTTTTTTTAATTCTCTAGCCTCTTAGCTTTTTTCAAGGCATTTTTCTGACCATATTTGTTTCACTAAATTTTGTTTAAAACAGTACAATAATAAAACGCTTTTTTCTTAAAGAAAAATCTCTTGAATCAATCGAATTCCCACCAAAAGTCCTAAATCTCCATTTTTTACAAAAGTTACTTTTGTAAGGGGTTTTTTTTACTTAACTTTTTCCGTGCCATTAGAAATGATATTTGTTAAAATTATTATTATTATACATTCACAAATAAACATATACATTTCTTCTCTTCATAGGTCTTTCAGCAACAACTCATATGTTACAGTGTGAGCAAGACCGCGGCCAAAATCTTTATTTTTCCGTAATGGATTCATTTTTTTGCATGAACTCTTTTTAATTTCTATTCGAGTCCCCTATATCTCCGGAGCAAGTTTTTTTTTAATTAAAAAATTGATTGTAGTCTTTATCCAAAGACGATTTTCAAATCCCATAGAATTTGAACCTCCAAATGCTTGAGTAATTTACTCGTAATTGTTAACTTTTTCTAATCAAAATCATCTCTTAATTTAGCAACTCAACATTTCAGAAGCAAGATTTTACTTTTTATTCATACTGAAAATTATACTTTTTATCATTTTTTGCAACCAAGCCTTTTCCAGTTTTAGGCTCCTGTCATTTTGAAATTGTAAACTTCTACATTCTGTTTTTGAAAAGGGGATTTTGGTAAATTATAGATTTTCTTGTTTTAATTTAGAATCACTTCATCTCAGAACCAAACTTTTTTTTTACCTTCAAATGGTGATTTTGATTTTACAGAATGTTTCTTCGTTCTCCTGAAAATTCCGCTTTTGTTGCTTATCTTTTTCTGTACTGTAGTCCTTCATTTATGAGTGACATTGAAAATGAAAAGATTACGATACAAATATAAAATAATTTTTTCATTTGGTTGAGAATGATTTCATTTTGAAGGCATAGTGCTATCATAATCTATTGTTTGGTGCCAAACGCCGGTAGGGCCAGAATTGTTCAATTTCTCAGAGTTCTAATTTGACGCAATAAGTAACTATGCACAGAAGTTATTTCAAGTTAAAAAATAAACGTAATTGAAAATGATTTTTAAATTGAAAGAAAATGCTCCTATTACTATAGGCGAATATTGAAAAAAAAATTTTTTATTATTTTTTTCTTACTTAATTTTATTCTTTGAGGTATTCTCTACGAATCTCTGTGGTACGTTTCAGCTCTAAATAACTCTATATAACTCAATAATTTTAAGCTGACATACTTATTCGAAAGTTCGCCTAGCGCAATCTTCTAAGGTTAGTTACAATTAATAATGGAAATATTTTTCTCAAGTTTTTAAAATAGTTTCTGAACTTGAGATAACTACGAAATAGTCTACAACCTGAAATAGAAATTTAATTTCAATTTAAACAATACGAACATGCATCAGTAAATGCATGTTCATATCAATCAGTAGCAATCAGTAAATTAATAGCTAAATATATATTTATTTATAACGAACAGAAATCCCATTTGAGTAAACATTTCAATTGATGTTAACACAGTAAAAAAAAGTGTTCAAAATGATACCGAAATCAATATCATTTTGATATGCAAAAATAATGATACCGAATTCAAGAGCATTTGGATCGGCCAGAGTGAATGGTCGACTTTTGAGATCATAGTGATCTGATTCGTGATCATTTATCAAGTCAAACCAAGATGGCTGATGTTCTTAGAGTACTTTAGCTCATATGCAAGATTTTCATGGTTTCTGATTGTACAGTGGAATGAAAAAGTTGAAAAAATAATGAAATCTGATATTAGAAAATGTCACCTGTTAAGTGTAGTTGTAACTTACGTGCAGTAGATACAATTTTTAGGTTATGTCCTTATCACACCAGCGCCAATAACTGGCGGCCATTTTGTTTAGTCTAACAAATGAACCAAAAAATAAGATCAAATTGATCTGAATGGACAGATCATTATGATCTCGAGAGTCAAATGATCGATGGAGCAAAATGCTCTGCAACAAAATTGATCCTTTTTTTTACTGTGACGTTATAAATTTTAAACTACTGTAACCGAGAATTTTATTCTTAATTCATATTGACTTATTGTACCTTATTATAATACCTTTTTGTACAAGATTAAAATTTGCTTTTGAAATCATAAAAATTTAAAGAATTGTAGGTAGAGATGACGGTTGAAAGAAATAGAAAATATTTCATGAAAAGCAGCAAAATCAATGGGATCTAACAGGAGTGTCAGAAGTGCTCCGCCCTCTCGTCCCAAATATATACCTGATTTTCTTTACGTCTCTAGGTTTAATCCTTCAATTCAAAGGATGGGGTACTCGGGAAGTTTACTGAAGCTAACAGAAGATATTGAGTAAAAATTTCCAGGCCACTTTCGTCCCATGAGGTTCTAGGTTCTTCGATATAATTTTAGATTTTAGATCTTTCAGACCATCAAGATAGAACTGATTTTTAAGATTTTCAAACCAAGCACCAAAAATAATTTTCTGAGACTTTATGAATCTATACGTTTCATGAAATTATGTGTCGAATGATATATACTTTGAACAGACCATTTTTTGACACCTCATATATATGCAGGCCGTTCAAAAAATACTTAAGGGTGTTGGTTCCATCCGCCTTTGAATTTTTTTTAATAGGTACGGCACTGACTCCATATATATTTTTTCCGAAGGATTTGTGAACGAAAGAAGAAAAACTTGTCGAATGATATGAGTATTTTCTCGACAAATATGAACTGTGCGACAGATAGAAACCAGCGGGTAGCAGACGGCAGCATTGGAAAGATTAGAATCGTTTGCTAATTTATTTTTTTATTCAAAATTCTGACATAACATAATAGAATAATTCTAGAGATGCACGGTTCTTCCAAAGGACCAAGTCTTGAAGATGGTGTCCCCAAATTTTGCGAAATACGTTGCGAAATGGAGCAAAAAGCAGAGAGAACTGAGATGCCCTGCCTGTGTTTTTGTAACTGTATTTGTGATCAACTACCAGGCTAGCTGTTACCTTCTGTTACGTCCTACTTTTCGGATCCACCGAATAATATAAAGAATTATTCTTTGATTGGTGGGTTCCTTTTCTAGTATTAAGGTTCGCCGCTGACTGGCGTTGATTTGAAAATCAACTGCCGCGGTTATTTGAATCCGTATAATAATCACAGGCGATGAAATGAAGAATCTCGCAAGTTAAATGTCATTTAATAGAATAACTTTATTCACTAAACTTTACACATTAATCCATGGGACACACACACGACAGTTAACGTAACCTTTTTAATTATTATTATTATTAACAACTGAATTCTATATCTAACTTCACTAAATGTTAACTATAAACTAGATTTGACGACTACACAAGTTACGCGGCACTTATACATTTTAGAATCTACTTTCTAAATTATAACATTTAATATTTAAGATCTCTAGTGACGCGGATTCAATGAATATCAACGATTGAAATATATCTGCCGTTCCTCCCCGAGTCACATATATTTATAACCTTGCATTTTTGGACTACGTGCAAGGGTAGCATTAGAGTAGGGGAGTCAAGTGCAACCCCTTGACGTTGAGCCTGACCAATAGGAGCTCGCTAACGAATGCCGTAACGTATCATGCTGACCACGTAGGCCCGGCGTACGCGACTTTTAATAAGGCTACATTTTCATGTATACTATTTTATCTTATCAGGTATATGAAGCAAATTAATTTTCTTCTAAAATTAAAGAAGAAGAGAGAGAGAATGTTGAAGAGTTTATACTAAAATTCTAAATAACTTTGATAAGCAATTTCATAAAACAATTATTAATTTTTTATACGAATTTAAATTAACTCGTATCTTACGATAAAGAAAGTTTCTTCTTTATCGATTGAGATTATAAGATCAACGGGTTTAATCGACGGCAATACGCAAGCCGTCACACCTTCACTCTATACGCGGAATCGGGGCGCCCTTTGTTATCGTACGTGGGTCAAGACTACAATTCTCAAAGGGGATAACCTCTTTTAGGACATTGACTTTTTGATGAGACTATCATCAATCAATATTACTTCAAAAATAATAAGACACGTGTCCCGGGTTTTTTGCTTCCTTGTAAGAATTATGAGCTTTTGTAAATCACATTAGCCAAGGGTGCAGAAACTCTACCGGTTCGCGCGCATGAATTTCCATACAAGATTCGCTGGTCCAGTGGACCAGAGTCTGAATGATGACCACGCTGCCGTGGGTTCGAATCTTTTTGTCAACTTTTTTTTTCGTATTGTAAACATGTCAAGTAATATTTTGTAATACTTTCCCGTTGATACACTGTTCACTGCAGCGACGGAAGAAATAAGAATCAGCCAAAGATTAGGCAGTTTTCAATTGGGAAATAAAAACAAAAAATGTGAATAGAATTTCCTACAAAATATTGAAATGGACTTTTTGTGCAAATAGCATCTGCAAACGCATAAATTTGATAAATGAAACAATTTATGATTGTATGTAAATTTCTAAGTTTACCCAGTTTGAAATTATAACTGGATTATAAATTATAAATTTATCAAGTTACCCAGGAATTATTTTCAAAATCACAAATTTAGAATTCGCGAAAATTTGAAAGTAAGCCCTCTGAAAATTTATTTATAAATCGGAAGTTTATCAAGTCCTCCCCCTTGAAATTTCAATATTAAACAATTTTCCATATTTATAATTTTCAAATATAAATTACAAATTTATCAGTTTGTAAAAATTTTTGTTATAATTGTATTCACATTTTTTTTTGTTATTTCCCTATTGAAAACTGCCTAATCTTTGGCTGATTTTCATTTCTTCCGTTGCTGCAGTGAACAGTGCATCATCCAGCTACGTGATAATCCATGACGATTATCAACCGCAAAAATGTAAAAAAAGTTACGATTATGCAAACAAATTATGCGAAAAGTGTCTGCATGATATTTATTTTCCAGTAGTATTTTTCAAACAAATAATTTATTCGCCCGGAAAGCATTAAAAATTATAACTAATAGAGTTTGTGCACCCTTGGCTAATGTGATTTACAAACGCTCATAGTTCTTACAAGGGACCAAAAAATCCGAGACACGTGTCTTATTATTTTTGAAGTAATATCGATTGATGATAGTCTCATCAAAAAGTCAATGTCTTAGGAGAGGTTTTCCCCTTTGAAAATTGTAGTCTTGACCCACGGTCGATAACAAAGGGCGCCCCGATTCCGTGTATAGAGTGAAGGTAACAGCTAACCTGGTGGTTGATCACAAATACAGTTAAAAACACAGGCAGGGCATGTCAGTTCTCTCTGCTTTTTGCTCCATTTCGCAACGTATTTCGCAAGATTTAGGGATACCATCTTCAAGACCTTGCCCTTTGGAAGAGCCGTGAATCTTCAGAATTCTTCCATTATGTCAGAATTGTGAGTAAAAAAATAAATTAGCAAACGATTCTAATCTTTCAAATGCTGCCGTCTGCTACCCGCTGGTTTTCTATCTTTCGCAAAATTCATATTTGTCGGGAAAATAATCATTTCCTCAACAAATTTTTTGATTTTTCAACATTTTATTGATCCGAGGATCTCGCAAAAAATATATCTGGAATCAGAACCGTAACTACTAAAAAAATTCAAAGTCGGATTGAACCAACACCCTTAACGCTTTTTCTTGACAGTTTCTGTATAAGGTCTGTGTAAGTTTAACATTGGAGTGAACCTCGTGGTGCCCCCCCCCCCCCTAGGGCGTTGCAAATTTTTTTGACGACCTCGTATGTATTATTTATTCTTCTCTAGACCTGATTGAATCACCGAGTGATTAGGAATGTGCATTGTCATTAAATAAATATATCCCCAATATTAACTATTTTTTGAAGTTCTTCAAGACGATATTGCGAAAAGAATTGAAATATTTCGATGTATTCTTAAGTTATAAATATGTACATAATACATTTATCTTAAAAATTGTATTGTAATTTTTTCTGGATAATGTCAATTTCTCAACTTACAAGAAAAAGCCATAAAAAATTAAACTCGAAATTGATTTTCAAAAATTATGAAACTCAGTTAGTGATTTTCAAAAATGATCAAACTCAATTAGTGATTTGGAGAGATAATTAGATATCTTTTTTGAAATACTCTTACAATAAAGATTATAATTAAATATAATGTTTAAATATAATGTCTGTAAATCAAAGTTTTAGTAAAAAGTTGTAAATGAAATAGTGCTACGTTGTTTTTGTTTTAGAATTTGAGCACGATAGATACTCATATTAGAATATCAAATGCCAATACCACGCCATGAGTAATCATTAAGCAAATAAATATTAATCAAAGTTGAACAAAATTGCATTTAATGTCAACTGTAAACATTTATGAAAATATCATAAAAATATTCGTCTCGAATTAAAGATACAGTCCGTTTAAATATATTTCTATAATTCACAGAAATTTTCTTTGCATTGAAGAATATTTTTTCCGAATTTTGATAGTGACATGTTTGTTTTTACATTATTCACTTATAACATTATTCACATAACCTATAACATGTACAATAGATCTATGCATATTGTATAGCAATCCCAGATGCATTATATATAGTTATTAGATTTTTAAAAATTGGCATATATGTACCTATAATTAAGTACATATAATTATTGACAAGTTTTCAGATGCATTGGATTATATTCATTGATTAAGACAAAAAATGTCAAAAGCTTAAATATAAAAAAGCTTTTTTTTAAAGATAAAAAAATGCCGATTTTTAATTTGAAATCCGGGCAGACTGGTCTTTGTAATGTAACTGAATCGTTTGTGGCTCAAATCTATTTTTTACAATGCAAAAGATGAGACACGTATTGTTTGTTTTTCATAACGAACAAAATTTTCACCAAAGTTAATTCCATATATTTGAAAAGTCTATGAATATAGTCAGGGTTTGAATCCATCTCTTTTGTTTGAAAATTCTACTGTTTGGTGAAAAATATAATTATTTTTATGAAAATTATACTATATTATGAAAAATCAACTGTTTGGTTAAGAAGCCATTTATTAGTCGACAATTCAAATGGTATATTGAATAGAGAATTAATCCTTTTCGGTTTGAAATTTATCAGTTGCGATAGAATAGTCATCTTTTTTACTTGAAACATCAAGAGCTTGGTAAAAGATGAAACTTTTTTCTTGAAAATTCGTATATTTTCTTAAAACTTCAACTATTTGGTTTTACGTGCAACTATTTCGTTCAAAATTAATTGCGTTGGTTTGAAAATCCAATATTAAGTGGAAAAATGTTTGTTTTGTTTAAAAGTTCAACTTTACGGTTTAAGAAACTCGAATGGTTTTTAAAACCTTTGCATTTTTAGCTACTAAATTTAGGTACTAACATTAATGTTACTTAAAACAATATATTTTCCAATTTGTTTGCACTTTCATCATTTACGAGGGTAGTTCAATAAGTCCTTAGAATGAAGTATAAAAACAATTTTTTTTGGGTAAATTTTTTTTTATTTTTCAATCTCCTTGGAGCCCTGTACACTTGGTCAATCGCTTTTCAAGTTTTTTTAATCCTTCAGAAAAGTGCGTTTTCGGAAGTTCCTCAAAATAAGCACTTACAGAGGCAATGACGTCTT